>NW_004443958.1:18703034-18741094 GCF_000243295.1 Trichechus manatus latirostris | reverse complement strand
AAAGGGCCACATAAACCAGAGACTTCATCAGCCTGAGACCAGAACTGGATGGTGCCTGGCTACCACCAATGACCACCTTGGCAGGGAACACAACAGAGAGTCCCTGACAGAGCAGGAGAAAAGTGGGGTGCAGAACTCAAATTCTAGTAAAAAACCAGACTTAATGGTCTGACTGAGACTGGAGGAACCCCGGAGGAGATGGCGCCCGGACTCTCCATTAGCCCAGAACTGAAACCATCCCTGAAGTCAACTCTTCAGACAAAGATTAGAGTGGACTGTGGGACATAAAATGATACTCGTGAAGACAGCGCTTCTTAGCTCAAGTAGATACATGAGATTAAATGGGCAGCTCCTGTCTGGAGGTGAGATGAGAAGGCAGAGAGGGTCAGGAGCTGGTTGAAGGGACACGGGAAATCCGGGGTGGAAAGGCGGAGTGTGCTGTCACATTAGAGGGAGAGCAGCTAGGGTCACATAGCAATGTGTGTGTAAGTTTTTGTATGAGAAACTGACTTGAACTGTAAACTTTCACTTAAAGCACATTTTCACTGCGCCTTTCCAAGAATGTTCCCTCATAAATGAGCACCCTAGAGAGTGAGGGGAGTGGGGGCAAAGGGCAGTGCTGGCAGAGGAGACACACGCGTGGACAAGAGTCGGTGCAGCTGGAGATAAGGCCATTGACAGGTGGCAAAGTGGTCGGAGAGAAAAGTGGTAATGAAGTGGCAGCAAAATCGCAAAGGCCTTTGTGGCATTCAAAAGCAAGGAGAAATCACTGGTGGTTTTTGAATTGTCTGGTGTCTTACTTATCTAGTGCTGCTCTAACAGAAATACCACAAGTGGATGGCTTTAACAAAGAGAAATTTATTCTCTCACAGTCTAGTAGGTTACAAGTCCAAATGCCGGGCGTCAGCTCCAGGGGAAGGCTTTCTCTGTTTGTCGGCTCTGGAGGAAGGTCCTTGTGATGCATGTCTTCTCTTGGTCTGGGAGCATCTCAGCATAGAAACCTCATGTCCAAAGCATGCACTCTGCTCCTGGCACTGCTTTCTGGGTGGTATGAGGTCCCCAATTCTCTGCTTGCTTCCCTTTCGTTCATCTCTTGTAAGATAAAAGGTGGTGCAGGCACACCCTAGGGAAACTCCGTTTACATCATGACCTTAGTAAGGGTGTTACAATCTCCTCTAATCCTCTTTAACATAAAATTACAATCATAAATTGGAGGATAACCACACAATACTGGGAATCATGGCCCAGCCAAATTGATACACACATTTTTTGGGGGACATAATTCAGTCCATGACATGCGGTGACCTGTTGCATAGATGGATAATGCCAGGGTCATCACTGAGGATGTGTTGGAAGAGGACAAGAAAGAAGGAAAATAAGAAGGTGTGGATGGATGGAGAGGGGAGCCCTGGTGGCGCAGTGGTAAAGAGCTCAGCTGCTAACCAAGAGGTCGGCAGTTTGAATCCACCAGCCGCTCCTTGGAAACCCTACAGGGCAGTTCTACTCTGTCCTATAGGGTCACTGTAAGTCGGAATCGACTTGACGGCAATGGGTTTGGTTTTGGATGGAGAGAAGGGAGATATTTAAAAGACTGTTAAGAAGTGTAGTGGAATCTCTGGGTGGTGTAAATGGTTTATGCACTGGGCTGCTAACTGAAAGGTTGGAGGTTTGAGGTGCCTTGGAAAAAAGGTGTGGCAATCTACTTCCAAAAAATCAGCCATTGAAAACTATGGAGCACAGTTCTACTCTGACACACCTGGGGTCACCACGAGCTGGAATTGACTTGGTGGCAACTGGTTTTACTGGTTAAGAAGCATAGCTAGCAGAGTTTGATTACTAATTAGGTGAATGATGTTATTAATTGCCCTCAAGTTGACTCCAACTCTTGGCGACCCCAAGTGTGTCAGAGTAGAACTGCACTCCATAGGGTTTTCAAGGCTGTGACTTTTGGAAGCAAATCACCATGCCCATCTTCCAAAGTGCCTCTTGGTGGGTTCAAACTGCCAGTCTTTCAGCAAGTAGTTGAATGCTTATCCATCCAGGGACTCCTTAATTAGATGAATAGCTAGCATTTATTGAGGAATTAGTGTGTTCCAGGAACTGCTTAAAGTGATTTCCACACGTTAATTTATGTAATTTTTGTTGTTGTTGTTGCATAACAAGCTATTTATTGGGAGCTACAGAGTAGGGCTGGGGTCCCCCCCAACAGGAGGTCTGCCAGAGGGTAGGGGTATCGGGAGCCACCAGAAGGGGAAGAAGGCATGGAAAAGCCCTAGGAAAGAGGAGAAGGAAGGGGGGCTTATGTGTGCCTTCATGACGTTCTTCTGCAGCAAGGTGAGAAGTCTCTGGGCCAGAGAGCTCAAAGGTAGTAGCATCTTAAACCAGTTGCCGTCAAGTCAATTCCAACTCATGGCGCCCCATATCTGTCAGAGTAGAACTGTGCTCCACAGGGGTCTCAGTGTCTGATATTTTCTGAAGTAAATTGCGAAGGCTTTCTTCCGAGGCGCCTCTGGGTGGATTCAAATCCCCAACCTTTTGGTTAGCAGTGAAGCACATTATTCGCACCACCCAGGGACTCCAGATGCATCTTACTGTTGTTGTTGTTAGGTGCCATTGAGTTAACTTTCAACTCATAGTGACCCATGTGACAGAGTAGAACTGCTCATTGGGTTTCCTAGGCTGTAATCTTCATGAGAGCAGATTGCTAGGTTTTTCTCCTGCGGAGCTGCTGGGTGGGTTTCAACTACTAACCTTTGTGCCACTAGAGCTCCTTAGCTAGATAAGATAAAACCAAACCAAACCAAACCCGTTGCCTTAGAGTCGATTCCAACTCATAGCGACCCTAAAGGACAGAGTAGAACTGCCCCATAGGGTTTCCAAGGCTACAATCTTTAGGGAAGCAGATTGCCACATCTTTCTGCCACAGAGCAGCTGGTGGGTTTGAACTGCCAGCCTTTTGATTAGCAGTTGAGTGCTTAACCACTGGGCCGCCAAGGCTCCGAGACATACTGTAGGTCTTAATAACCATAGGGCTACCGGATGTTGGGTGCATTTTCACAGGACGTGTAAAGCAGGCAGGCTCCAAGTGACTACAAATCGTCTTATCTGGGCTATTTTAAAAACAATTGGATGTGTACAAATTGGAGCTTGGTGCCTTTGGGCTTTTGGGGGCTGGCAAGCCTCAACTTGTTGGGAAGAAGTAAACAACTTGGAGCCAATACACAGAGGCCATCTTTGACTGTTATATAACAGAGGGGAAGACACTAAGGTAAACTGGTAGACGTTAAAGAACACGGGTTAGTAGTCCAGTTGGAACACTTGAAACTGTACAGACACGGGGGGTGGGGGTGAGCTCTGGGCATCTTTGATCTTTGGCTTTACCTGCTGATAGTCAGAATTTGGTAAACAAACAAGAGGCATTCATTCTCACCTGGTCTACGCTGCCGGTGCAACTTGGCAGAAAGCCCAGAAACCAGCAACCCTGGGTTGGAACAGGACAGATGTTACCCTCCCCGGAGCCATCCAGGTAGTCTGCACTGTCACGTTAGGGATTGTCCTTCCTGGGAGTGGGGGTCAGCAATCAAAACAACTGCCTGTTATTGTTGTTAGCTGCCTTTGAGTCGGCCCCTAACTCATGGCAACCCCATGCACAACAGAGCGAAACTCTACCCAGTCCTGCGCCATCCCCATGATTGGTTGTGGATCAAGTCATTGTGATTCATAGGTTTTTCGTTGGCTGATTTTCGGAAGTAGATTGCCAGTCCTTTCTTCCTAGTCCCTCTCAACTTGGAAGTTCCACTGAAACCTGTTCGTCATCGTAGTGACACAGAAGTCTCTACTGACAGGGTGGTTGCGCATGAGGTGCATTGGCTGGGAGTCAAACCCAAGTCTCCTACATGGAAGGCGAGAATTCTACCACTGAACTACCCAAACTGAAAACCAAAACTGTGCTGCTGACTCATGGCGACTCCATGTGTGTCAGAGCAGAACTGCCCCACAGGGTCTCCTCAGCTGCAATCCTTACAAAAGGGGTTCAGGTGGTGCAACAGTTAAGAGCTTCGCTGCTAACCAGAAGGTCAGAAATTGGAACCCACCAGCTGCCCTGTGGGAGAAAAGACCTGGCAATCTGCTCTCACAAAGACCACAGCCCAAGAAACCCCATGGGACAGCTCCACCCCACCACATAGGACCACCATGAGTCTGAATCGACCCGACTAATTCATATAATTTTTGAAACAATCCCATAAACTTCAATCCCAACAGTTTCTCCTGTTATTAACATCTTGCAGTGATGTGGTACAGTTGTTACTTTTGAGAAATAAATATTAACACAGTATTATTGACTCAAGTCCATAGTTTACATTAAGATTCACTGTTTGTGTTGTACAGTTCTATGGATTTTGATGAATGTAGGGACTATTATAAACTTCCCTTACAGATGAAGAAGTGGAGTTTCATAGAAGTTAAATAAATTCCCCTAAAATTAATAGCTAGGAAGTAGCAGAACTGGGAATCAAACCCAAAGAGCTGGGTCCACAGCCTGTTCACTTAATTACTGCTGTTTTGTCTCCTTAGATGTGGGACTTGAGAGAAAGAGAGAAGTTGGGAAAGAATCTCAAATTTCTAGTTTGAGACCTATGGTCAACTGGTAGATACGATTCTAGAATATTGGGGTTATCACCTGCCACCTGCCACTGTGGAACCTAGTTGATAAGAAAAATAAGATCAGTATTAGCGTAGAAGGTCCTCTACCTTCCTCCTGAAACTCTGATTGAGGTCACCTGCCATCAGGTGTCTTAAGCCTGCCATCAATGATGTCTCACTGTGGTTAGTTCTCTGTTTTCCCCAAAATTGCCACCAATTTCTAGACACCTGAATTCTGCTCTGTCCCTTCTACCACTCAGTGTTTCCTCCGCTGGTTGCTTGGTCCCTAAGTAGACTTTCTCCTTCTGTGGTTGTTCTTTACTCTCTGCCCCATGTTGACTCAGATTTCCACAAAAATATATCCCAGTCGCACAGGTCATTTGTGTGACTTTGGAGGAGGGAGACTGTTCCCGTTACTACTTCTGTGTCATAAACCACCTGGAATTTAGTGCCATAAAACAACAATATTTGACTAGATTGTTGGCCAAGTATTCAGACAATACACCGTGGAGATTACTTCTCTACATCCCAGTATCTAGGCCCTCAACTAGGGGTGACTCACCCAACTGAGGACTGAGTCATCTGGAGGAGTCTCCAAGCATACGTGTGACTCAAAGGCTGTGCCCAGCTGGGGACTGTCAATGGGGGCACAAACATATGGCCTCTCCATGTGACTTGGGCTTCTCACCACATGGTGGCTGGATTCCAAGACGGAGTGTCCCCAGAGCAAGCATTCAAGAGAACCTGCCAGAAGCTACAAGGAAAGTCTTTTCTGACTTAGTTTCAGAAGTCACATAGCATCACGTCTGCCAGACACTGTTGGCCAAAGCAGCCATGAGCCTGCACAGATTCAAGGAGAGGAACACAGATCATGCCTCTCAATGGGAGAAGTGCTTAAGAATCTGTAGCCATTTTTTAACAGACTTTATTTTTTAGAGAAGTTTTATGTTTACAGAAAAATTGTGCAGAAAGTACAGAGAGAGTTCCCACATACCCTCTTTCCTCTCTCACAGTGTCTTCTATTATTAACATCTTGTATTGGTGTGGTGCTTCTGTTACTATTGAGAAACCAATATTAATGCATTATTGAGTAAAGTCCACAGGGTGTTGTACAGTCCTATGGGTTTTGACCAATGCACAATGTCCTGTGACATACTTATTCAGTCTATATGCTGAGCAATTAATTCAAGAAGCTGAGCTATACGAAGAAGAATGGGGCATCAGGATTGGAGGAAGACTCATTAACAACCTGCATTATGTAGATGACACAACCTTGCTTGTTGAAAGTGAAGAGGACTTGAAGCACTTACTGATGCAGATAAAAGACCAAAGCGTTCAGTATGGATTACACCTCAACATAAAGAAAACAAAAATCCTCACAACTGGACCAACAAGCAACATCATGATAAACAGAGAAAAGACTGAAGTTGTCAAGGACTTCATTTTACTTGGATCCACCATCAACCCCCTTGGAAGCAGCAGTCAAGAAATCAAAAGACGCATTGCATTGGGCAAATCTGCTGCAAAAGACCTCCTGAAAGTGTTAAAAAGCAAAGATGTCACTTTAAGGACGAGGGTGCCCCTGACCCAAGTCATGATGTTTTCAATTGCCTCATATGCATGTGAAAGCTGAGCAATGAATAAGGAAGACTCAAGAAGAACTGATGCCTTTAAATTGTGGTATTGGAGAAGAATATTGAATATACCATGGACTGCCAGAAGAATGAACAAATCTGTCTTGGAAGAAGTACAGCCAGAATGCTCCTTAGAAGCAAGGATGGCAAGACTTCGTCTCATGTACTTTGGACATGTTATCAGGAGGGACCAGTCCCTGGAGAAGGACATCATACTTGGTAAAGTAGAGGGTCAGCAAAAAAGAAGAAGACCCTCAAGGAGATGGATTGACACAGTGACTGCAACAATGGGCCCAAGGATAACAATGATTTTGAGGACGGCACAGGACCAGGAAGCGTTTCGTTCTGTTGTACATGGGGTCACTATGAGTTGGAACTGACTCGACAGCACCTAACAACAACAACATTACGTCCTATGCCCACCATTGAAGCATCATGTGCCTTACAAAAAAAAAAAAAACTACCATGCAGAGGGCTACAGTGCTGTCAATTAAACAATAGAAAATTTAATTTTACATATGCTTGTTCTTAAAAGTCTTTTGTTCTCTCTTCTCTCAGGCATTTCTCAATGGATACTTTTATTCATAGGCTCCTATCTGATTGCTATTCCCATTACCTCAAAATTCATATTTATTTTCATTCATGAATCTTGAGAGAGGTGGTGTTTGACGTTTGATGACAGAAAAGTTCATCCATCAGTAGTCATCAAGGAGCATGGAAGAATGAAGGGAAGTGTAAGGGAATTGCTGAGCAGCATTAAGAAACCTGTTGGGTTCGTGGTTGCAGATTTAAAGTGAGGTCAATCACACTAGTTGGGTGTTTATTGCCAGGCATGCCCCACTACAGAAGGGCAAACATGAGGGGAAAGTTGATTTTCACCAGGTTGTGATTTTTCTGGCAAGTAAGATGAAGTGAGGGAAGGATAAAGAAGTCAAGCATCTATGCAAGGGAATGGTAATGATGATTGGCTATGACATTTAAGCTGGGTTAGGAAAAGAGCGGGCATCAGAGGGGTGAGGGTCAGCAGGAGGGACAGTAGAGTGGAGATTTTTGGACTGGGGTACTAAGAGAAAGAGAGGAAGTTAGAAGGTGGTGGTGACAGAGCAGAAGGCAGGAAATGGCTAGAGTTGCAGTTATGGGTAATGATGAAATCTGGGTAAAGATCATGGGAATGACTAACTGGGGAAGTTTGAGAAACAATATTATTGGAGGAGAGGATATCAAGGAACTGGAAGGCCAGTATGTTGCAAGGATCATCTAAATATGTACTGAAAGTGTCAAGAGTTAAGATTCCATAAACTTCAGCCACATCTCTTACCACTATTCATCTCGCAGTAAATGCTCTAGACATGTAAACTTCTCATTGTCTTATTTGTCTACTTATTCCAGTAGTTGGTACATCTGAGCTGAAAGAACTGAACTGCTGTGTTGGTTTAACAGCCCCTGCCTTTCTTAGCTCTGCTCATGTATAACCACTGAGGGCTGATACCACAGGTCCTCTTGGCTTGCAGGAGACAATTCCTCACGCCATCTCCTCTCTGGGTTCTGACCAATAGAAATGAGACACGAGGAACTAAACAATGATCTCACCATTAGCCTTAACTATTAGGCCAACCAACTCCCTAGTAAAGGATCAGAAATCATAGCTGGAAGCAGAGGTCAAACTGAAGGTCTCCTACTATCTCCTTCTCTCCAAACCCAGGCTTTGGACCTGCTCCTGGATGGTATCTGCACCATTATGCATCCAGGTATGTGGGGAATTGTTAACTGGTCTCACAATCCAGTTTCAGACATGATAAAGGGGGCGAAAGAAAAAAAAAAAAAGACAGCTATGGCCTAAAACATATCAGGCTCTTTCTAATCCCACAACCTCCTGTGGGGTGTTAAAAAGTGGATAGATAGATCAGATCAGATGTATTCCTCCCAACACTCCTAAAACTCTAGAGAAGTGAATGTCTCCTTGTCTATGGGCAGAGAAGAACTCAATATTCTTCTGTCTAAGCAAGGAAGTACATTGGAAACCACCTCTCTATCTTCAGATGTGGTATGGATTAGTCTTGATGCCATACTTGGTGCCTAGCCCAGTCTATCATGCATGCCCACTATGTTATTACAGCACTCCCCTCCCCCACTGACCATACCACCTTGGACCACTTTATGTAGTAAAATAGCTTAGTGACTAATCAGAATTTCAGTCTCCTTGCCCAGAGGTTCAACCAGAGGGAGAAGTCAGAGCTTCTTTTAAATGCACCTATGACCTTAAGAAGGAACCCTGTTGGCACAACTGTTAAGCAATCAACTGCTAACCAAAAGTTTAGTGGTTCGAACCCACCCAGTGGCTCTGCAGAAAAAGACCTGGTGATCTGCTTCTGTAAAGGTTATAGACTAGAAAACCCTACAGGGCACTTCTACTTTGTCACATGGCGTTGGTATGAGTTGGAATCAACTTGACAGCACCTAACAACAATAGGACCTCAAGAAGAGGCCTAAGGCAGCGGCGAAGCTTGTTGATCTGGACAGAGTGGAGCACAGGGCTGTTTCTGGGAATGTCAGAGGCAGGACGAGTGGTGGCCAGACTCATTCTAGACTGCATTCCCTGTGGGAGTGGACTTTCTGGTCATTGGGCTAGAGTGGCTTAGGTAATGGGTGAGGTTAAGGTCTTCCAACCCCTTAGAAATGGGTAAAGAATGTCATTTCTCTTCCAAAAGATAAGTGCTGAGGGAGGCAGACTCCAGGGGAGAAAGCTGCCCTTTCCCAGCCAGTGCAAGAGCCAAGAAACTGAGCTCTGTCTTCCCTTGTGACCTTCCTCCTGGCAGAAATAGCTCCTTCATAACACAAAGCTTTCAGGGAAGAGCCCAGATATATAAAAACAGCAGAGACCAGAGCAATAACTCTTGGTGCTGGGGATCATAGAGGAACCCCCATATGTCATCTCGTAAGTGCTTATCCTTAAAAAAAGGAATGAATTTACAAATCCATTCTCAAGTAATAAAACACGATCCATTCAAGAAGCATCTAGAACAAAACACGCAGTTTTAACAGGGCTTTGCAAAAAGAGCCCTCAAACTGGGGTATTCTCTGGTGATTTCTTCGTATTTCACACCCTGATAGCTGGTGCATCAACCAACCCCTATGACACAGGATAACTGAAAAGAAACCGTGTAGATCAAAATGAGTGCTAAGTCAGAATCAGAAGACAATTCTGTTCAATGAACTTGTGATGATTTTCAATTTCTCTGGACAAATAAAAGTCATATGACATTTTTTAGTAGAACAGCTTTATTGAGATATAATTCACATACCATATAATTTCACGCACTGAAAGTATACAAAAGGAGCCCTGGTGGAACAGTGGTTAAAGTGATCTGATGTTAACTGAAAGGGTGGTGGTTCGAACCCACCAGCCGCTCTGCGGGAGAAAGATGTGGCAGTCTGCTCCCATAAGGATTTACAGCCTGCAAACCCTGTGGGGCAGTTCCACTCTGTTCTCCAGGGTCACTATGAGTTTGAATCAACTCGATGGTATAGTTTTTATTATTTTTTTTTTTGGTTTTGAAATATACTATAGTTTATAGTACTCCCACAGAATGTGCAACCATCATCACAATCAATTTTAGAATATTTTTTATCACTTCCAAAAGAAATCCTATCCCCATTAGCATTACTCCCCATTTCCCGTCAATGCCCTAAGCAACCATGAATCAACTTTTACTCTCTTTAGAGTTGCCCATTTTGGACACGTTATATAAATTTAGTTTTACCATTTGTAGCCCTTTGTGACTGGCTTCTTTCACTCAGCATAATGTTTTCAAGGTCCATCTGTGTTCTGGCATGTGTCCGTACTGCATTCCTTTTTATGACCGAAATTCCATTCTACGGCTATAACACATTTTGTTTATCTGCTCATCAGGTGATGGACATTTGGGTTGTTTCCATCTTTTCTCTATAATGAATAATGCAGTATAAGCATTTATGTACGAGTTTTTGTGTGAATATATGTTTTTATTTCTCTTGAGTATATACCTAGGAGTGGAGTTGCTGGGTCATGTGGTAACTCTAGGTTTAACCTTTTGAAGAACCGCCAGACTGTTTTCCAAAGTGGTTGCACTATTTTACATTCCCATCATCAGCTACTAGGCTTGGTAGCTAATGTGTAATATCAACACATTTCATGTTTTATAAACTTATCTCTCTGATTTGCAGTAGTAATTTGGGCATAATCAAAGGTGAGATGGAGAGAGAGAGTAACCATATAATCTAAGCACTGAACTTAGCTTTTCTTGAAGCCTACTCTCATAGACTTTTCATATGGAGAGATCATGCATTTGTTTTGCCGTTAAGCTGATTTATACATATCGCAGACTCTTGACTACACAACAGATCATCATAGTTCAAGGGGAAAAGAATGTCACGGAGGAAGAAAGTAGAAAGAGCAGTCGGAGAGAGGGCTGTATCTGCCTGGATGAGCTGGAGTGATCCGAACAGCTGCTAACATTTCACTACTTTTCAAATGATTATATGTATATTATCTCATTTGCTCCTTTTTCCAACACTGTGAGAAAGTCATTTGTCTTACCCTCATTATCAAAACAATAACATTGATTATAATTACCCAAAGAGTGGAAGAAGGGGGACAGAACAGAAAGAATGTTGGGATCACAAAGTCTCTACACAAAATAAATAATAACTGTAAGATAAGTTTTAATACCACTCCTAAATCAGCATTATAAACGTATTTCTCAAGATACAGTGCCTTTCAAAGAACTATTCTATTGTTTTCTATTCCTATATAATATCTAATGCTTGGTAAAAAGATGATTAGTGATTTTTTTTGTGAGTCTTAAAAAAAAAAATGCCACAAAATACAGCTAGGCTGTGATACAATCCACAGAAAAAATGTAGAATTAGCTCAAAAGTCTGTGAAGCTTTGCAGGAACCTGGTGTAATGAACTAAAATGAACTTTCTCATTTTCTGTCATTTCCCCCAAGATGTTAATGTTTTAGATCTATGTGTAAGTGTTACTTCGGCTCTGTCATTAGCTAGAAATTTGCTCCTGGATGATAAAAAGGTACATTTTTTTTCTCCCAAATTTAATTTGACTCTTCTGCAACCATTGCCAGTGAGAGATAGCCCTTAGAGACAGGTGTTGCCAAGTATTCTTATGATTGTGACATCTTGTCATTTGGGAAAAATTGCCAACAGCCTTATAAATGTAGATTAAGATGGGAAAATATTAAGGGCCATTTCTCAAACTATAGTATTCATTAGTAAAACGCACAGACCCTTAGAGATTAGAAAGTACCATACTCCATTTTCTGGTTCTCTCAAGTAGCTTGTAAGGCCATATTTATGGGTATGTTTAGCTCACATACACATATATATTTAGGCAAAAGTTTGTCATCTGCTATTTTAGATGCCTGTGATGGTAAGTACATCCTGATTTTATCATTAGGAAATGGTCTAGTGTTCAATACGAAGATGCAATGGGGTGATAACTTCACGATTTCATCTTGCATCCTTGCATTGATGATCAATATACTACAAAAGCCAATGGTTAATCCTCACTTTTTCTTCTTCCTCAATGTGTCTGAAATAATGCGATGTGTTTCCCCCAAACTCTTTCATTTTCTTCTTGAGCACACAGGAAGACTGTATTTCCCAGTTCTCCTTGCAAACAGATTGAGGCCACGTGACTGAGTTCTGTCCATTGGAATGTGGGCAGATATAATGTATGCCACACCTAGCCAAATACTCCTCTCTCCATGCAATCCTCTTTGCTCTCTCTTTCTCTTCCAGGAAACTTTCAAAGAACAATTGTTGAAGATGGTGGTGCCACAAGATGGATGGAGCCTGGGTACATGAATGGCTGCGTGGAGCAGAGCTCCCTGTCTACTGCATTTGACTTTGAAGTGAGCAAGCAAAAATGAATTATTGTGTTAATCTACTGAGTTGTTTTTTGTTATAATGTTTACGCTACACTGATTATTTAATATTGTCACTCCTCTTAGTTGTGTTATTTGGAGGTACAATTGTACTACATATTTAGATGAACAAATGGATAAGTGGCCAGGAGTGACACTCTAAGAGTCATCCAATTTTAAACTCATGGAAAAGCTAACCAAGCATGAAAGCAATTGAAGTCACCTGGGTCAGAGACTGTAGATTGCCACCTTATTGAGAGAGCACTAGCCTCTGCTTTCCCTTTCTGGGCAATATTCTGGGGCAGACATGTTGAACCATCAATGACCTACAGAAACAATACATAAAGGACCTTCTAAGGTAGGTCATTGATAGAAGGCGATACCACACAAGAAGCTTTTTAAAAATTTTTTATTTATTGTACTTTAGATAAAGGTTTACAGAATAGTTTCTCGTTAAACAGTACACATATTGTTTTATGACAATGGTTAACAGCCCCAAGACAGGTCAACGCTGTCCCTTCTCAACCTTGGGTTCCCTACTACCAGCTTTCCTGTCTCCTCCTGCCTTCGAGTCCTTGTCCCTGGACTGTTGTGCCCCATTAGTCTCCTTTTGTTTTATGGGGCTGTCTAATCTTTGGCTGAATGGTGAACCGCGGGAGTGAATTCATTACTGAGCTATAAGGGTGTCCAGGGACCATACTCTCGGGGTTTCTCTAGCCTCTGTCAGGCCAGTAAGTCTGGTCTTTTTTTGTGAGTTAGAATTTTGTACATTTTTCTCCAGCTCTGTCCGGGACCCTCTGTTGTGATCCCTGTCAGAGCAGTCAGTGGTGGTAGCCAGGCACCATCTAGTTGTACTGAATGCAGTCGGTGGAGGCCGTGGTAGTTGTGGTCCATTAGTCCTTTGGACTAATCTTTTCCTTGTATCTTATTTTCTTCATTCTCCCTTGTTCCCGAAGGCGTGAGACCAGTGGAGTATCTTAGATGGCTGCTCACAGGCTTTTAAGACCCCAGACTCTACTCATCAAGGTAGAATGTGGAACATTTTCTTTATAAAGTGTGTTATGCCAATTGAGCTAGATGTTCCCCGAGACCAAGGTCCCCACAGCCCTCTGCCCAGCAATTCAGTCCCTCAGGGAGTTTGGATGTGTCTATGGAGCTTCCATGACCTTTCCTTGTACAAGTTGTGCTGCCTTCCCCAGTATTGTGTACTGTCTTACCCTTCACCCAAGATACCACTTATCTATTGTCTATTTAGTATTCCCCCTGAACACCTCCCTTCCCTTGTAACCAACAAAGATGGTTTCATTTTGTGTGTAAACTTTTTCTTGAGTTTTTACAGTAGAGGTCTCATACAATATTTGTTCTTTTGTGATTGACTTATTTCACTCAGCATAATGTCCTCCAGTTTCATCCATGTTATGAGATGCTTCACACATTCATCATGGTTCCTTATTGTTGCATAATACTCCATTGTGTGTATGTACCATAGTTTGTTTATCTATTCATCTGTTGATGGGCATCTAGGTGGTTTCCATCTTTTTGCTATTGTGAACAGTGCTGCAATGGACATGAGTGTACATACGGCTATTCATGTGACGACTCTTATTTCTCCAGGATATATTCCTAGGAGTGGATTGCTGAATCGTATAGTATTTCTATTTCTAGCTTTCTAAGGAAGTGCCGTATCATTTTCCAAAATGGTTGTATCATTTTGCATTCCCACCAGCAGTGCATAAGAGTTCCGATCTCCCCGCAACCTCTCCAACATTTGTTATTTCCAGTTTTTTTGATTTGTGCCAGTAAAGCCAGGGTGAGATGTTATCTCATTGTGGTTTTGATTTGCATTTCTCTAACGGCTAGTGATTGCGAGAATTTCCTTATGTGTCTGTTGGCCTCTTGAATGCCTTCTTTGGTGAAGTGTCTGTTCATTTCCCTTGCCCATTTTTTAATTGAATTATTTGTCTTTTTGTTGTAGAGGTGTTGACTTTTCTTGTAGATTTTAGAGACTGAGTCTTTGTCTGACTTGTAATGTCCAAAAAATTTCTCCCAGTCAGCAGGTTCTCATTTTACTCTTTTGGTGAAGTCTTTTGATGAGCATAAGTGTTTAATTTTTAGAAGATCCCGGTTATCTAGCTTATCTTCTGGAGTTTGTGTGTTGTTGATTATGGTTTGTATCCTGTTAATGCCGTGTATTAAGACCTCTAGCATTGATCCTAGTTTTTCTTCTATGAACTTTATAGTTTTAGGCTTTCTATTTAGGTCTTTGATCCATTTTGAATTAGTTTTTTTGTATATGGTGTGAGGTATGGGTCCTGTTTCATTTTTTTTGTAGATGGATGTCCAGTTTTGCCAGCATCATTTGTTAAAAAGACTGTCTTTTCCCCATTTGATGGACTTTGGGCCCTTGCTGTAGATCAGGTGACCATAGGTGGTTGGTTTACATCTGGGCCCTCAATTCTGTTCCATTGGTCAATGTATCTGTCGTTGTAGTGGTACCAGACTGTTTTGACTACTGTAGCTATATAGTAGGTTCTGAGGTCAGGTAGTGCGAGTCCTCCTACTTTATTCTTCTTCGGTAGTGCTTTACTTATCTGGGGGCTTCTTCCCTTTCCAGATAAAGTTAATGATTAGTTTTTTCATCTCTTTAAAGAATGTTATTGGTATTTGGATGGGGATTGCATTGTATTTGTAAATTGCTTTGGGTAGAAGTGTCATTTTCACAATGTTGAGTCTACCTATCCATGAGCATGATATGTTTTTCCATTTATATAGACCCCTTTGAGTTTCTTGCAGTAGTGTTTTGTAGTTTTCTTTGTATAGGACTTTTACATTCCTGGTTAGATTTATTCGTAAGTATTTTATTTTTTTAGGGGCTATGATAAATGGTATTGTTTTCCTGATTTCCTTTTCATCGTTCTCCTTATTGGTGTATAGGAGTCCAACTGATTTTTGTATGTTTATCTTGTATCCTGCTACTCTGCTGAATCTTTCTATTAGTTCCAGTAGATTTCTCGTGGAGTCTTTAGGGTTTTGTATGTATAGTATCATATCATCCGCAAACAAGGAGCATTTAACTTCTTCATTACCAGTTTGGATGCCCTTTATTTCTTTTTCTTGCCTTATTGCCGTAGCTAGGGCATCCAGCACAATGTTAAATAGGAGTGATGATAAAGGGCATCCTTGTCTTGTTCCTGTTCTCAAGGGGAATGTTTTCAGCGTCTCTCCATTAAGAATGATGTTGGCCGTTGGTTTTGCATAGATGCCCTTTATTGTGTTGAGAAATTTCCCTACAAGAAGCTATTTGTTGAAATGTTTAGTGTCCCTTTGTTACAAATGTTTTCCTAATTAAAAGAAATATGTCTTCTTCGGATTGTTGTGTTTTTTTTTTTTTTTTTTTTTTTGGGCAATCTCCATAGTAAAAGATGCAAACCCTCATTGCCTGGAGCTGGGAATAATATAAAGATATGGACATAAGCTTTAGCAGCCACAAATAGATAAAAACTCCTACCACTACCCTTGCCTGATCCTTCACCTTATGGCACGGTAATACTCAATTACTTGGAATTTCTCCAAGAATACCATGGCCTGCATACCTCAGTATCAAGATGAGGTATGTTCATGATGTTGTCCTTGCCTTCAACATTCTGCATCCTGACCTACCTGGGGTGCCTATTTGTCCTTCAACATTCACCTGGACATTATCCCCTTCAGGAAGCCTTCTCCAATCAGGAAGCCTGCTCCCACGACACCTATTTTACCCCTATTAGAAGAGTTATCGAAGTTCGTGGTAAATATTTATTCCTAGTAGGCTGTAAAATGCTTGAGTATACCCATTGCCATCAAGTTGATTCCAACTCATGGCAATTCCATGTGTTTCAGAGTAGAACTGCTTCATAGGGTTTTCTTGGCTCTAATCTTTACAGAGCAGAGTCCCAGGCCTTTCTTCCGTGGTGCCACTGAGTGGATTTGAACCATCTACCTTTAGGTTAGTAGTTCATTGCAAACCATTTGCACCACCCATGTTTTATTCATCTAGCCATCCCTAGGACTGGTAAATGCCTGGTATATTGTAGGTGCTCAATAAATTCCTGTTGAATTTAATTGAACTAATCAGGTAACAGAAGTCCCAGAAACAGAAAAATTTTAAATGTCGTCTATTATCTACTGACAGGCCAACATATAGTATTGGGAAAACAGGGAGATACAACAGAGAGGTGTAATTTCTGTTGTTGTTAGGTGACCTTAAGTCAGTTTTTGACTCATAACAGCCCCATGTGACAGAGTAGAACTTCCCCATAGAGTTTTCCAGGCCATAATCTTTATGGAAGCAAATTGCTAGGTCTTTCTGCTCCCAAGCAGTTGAGGGGTTTGAACTGCCTACCTTTTGGTTAACAGCTGAGTGCTTAACTGTTGTGCCTCACCCTAAGATGCAGATATATTTGGGCATGTCTAATGACTACTTGAACATGCCCACAACTCTTCTATTTCCATGATGGACTAGGATTCTCTTGGTGACAACATCATTCTGAGGAAGATGGAGCTTAGATACAGGATTTGGGCTGGAAGACAATGATCTGTGTAGGAGAACAAGTCTTTCTGAATAGGGTCCAGTGTTTTCCACTCAGCTTGTTCAAGTTCTAACTTTCACACGCTCTTGCTTGATCCTAGGGAGAGGTGGCTGAGAATAAAACCTGGAAGAGCTGTTTCAACAAAAACATCATGAGACACTGAGTCCTCAAGGCAGTGCTGCACTGTGGCTGCTGTAACAGAGATGCCCAGGGATTGAGACTGTTCCCAACTTGAGTTACTCCAGAGCCCAGCCCAGACACAGCCACCAGAGGAGCTAGCTGAACTAGCTTCCATCTCACATGGAGATGCAGTAGCAGATGTCACTCTTTGATGGGTATCAGCAGAACCACAGAGGATGTAGGTAGCCTCATGGAGGATTCACGGCTGGAACAGTAGTATGCATTGGTGCAGGTGGCAGGAGAGGAGGGACAGAGCCATACCACACAGCAGCCCAGAGGATTTGTTTGTTTGCAAACATGTGTGACCTCCTCAGAGGCCACCTGGAATACTGTCTGGGGGGGAATTGAGTCAGTCTGGAGACTCATAATAATTAGTGAAGAGAAAGCAGAAATTCACTCTTTTATTAGTGTTAGAATAACCCTATTTTAACCACTATGCTTATGTGGCCTGGGGAAATCCCGGTTATGATTTAAGTAAGCAGATGCATTTTTTAATCAGTGAGGTTGAGTTTAGCCAGGGTCTATTTGGGATGTTAAAACCACTGGCAATGTTCATGAATGATTCATGGAGATTGGTGGAGGCGGTCAAGGGGTGTGAAAGGAACAATTTAAAGTCCATTTTCATGAAAGGAGGGAAAGGATCGTGTGGTGTGTTATGGATCCGTCAGTGTAAGTGTGTCATACTGCGAAATAAACAAACAAACCGAATATCTCACCAGAAATCAATTCCTAAGCAGTGATAGGAGCACAGGGTTTGGGTGAAAAATAGCAGGGCTTTGTGCAGATCGATGCCTTCAAGCAGATCTGTCTTCTCACCATGACAGAGTGATAGAAAAATTGAAGCATGCAGTGTATTTTGAGTTTGCTAAGGCTTTTGATTTTTCTCAATGAGAATTTCTCTTCGGTGAGGAAGATAATTCAAGATATTTTTGAAATGCCTAGTGAGTATATGAAGTAACAGGTATGTTATTATAAACATGAGAACCAAGGATGGAGACTCATGTGGGGGCAGAAAGACATGTGGGCAGATTGTAACACAAATTTTAGAGCCCCTATCATGTTCTGTTATTGCATTGGGCAAATCTGCTCTGAAAGACCTCTTTAAAGTGTTAAAAAGCAAAGATGTCACTCTGAAGACTAAGGTGCGTCTGACCCTAACCATGGTATTTTCAATTGCCTCATATGCATGTGAAAACTGGACAATGAATAAGGAAGACTGGAAAAGAATTGACGCCTTTGAATTATGATGTTGGCGAAGAATATTTAATATACTATAGACTGCCAGAAGAATGAACAAATCTGTCTTGGAAGACGTACAGCCAGAAAGCTGTTTGGAAGCAAGGATGGCGAGACTTCATCTCACATACTTTGGACATGTTATCAGGAGAGACCAGTCCCTGGAGAGGGACATTATGCTTAGTAGAATAGAAGGTCATCGAAAAAGATGAAGACCCTCTAGGAGATGGATTGACACAGTGGCTGCAACAATGGGTTCAAGCATAACAACGATTATGAGGATGGCACAGGACCAGCCAGTGTTTCGTTCTGTTGTACATAGGGTTGCCAGGGGTCAGAACCAACTCAACAACATCTAACAACAGCATGTTCTGACACAGTCTGGAGAAATGCGCTCAAATAAGGAAAAGTTTAGCAATAGCTGGGAATTTGATAAGAGAACAAGAGAAAAGGAATTGGGAGCTGGAGAAGAGCATTGGTCTCCAGCACTTAACTCATACACGTGATCATGCAAAAGCTGTCATAAACTCTCTAAGTAGCATAATCATTCTCCACCAGGTCCTAATAAGTTGGTCTTTGTAACTAGAGAAATGACACAGTTCTCGTTCAAGAGAATAAGGTAGGGATGGTTAGAAAAGCCGAAACAAAGAAATACACATGCCAGGATGCATTATTGTCCAAGACCTGTTTGATTGTTTAATCTACAAGTTTACATAAGGTATCAATCAACTCTGCAAACGATAGCAGCCAATATGGGTCTTTTTCTGCTATCTAATAGACTACTCCTTCCTTGCTTGCTGAATGCAAACGAATGAAACTGGCAACATATGCTTTGGCTGATCAAGGAATAACTGGCCAGGGGTCACTGTGTATGACGGTCGCCCAGGTCTGCAGAAATAACACAAAAGAGCTACATGAAGACAGTGGTTGGGGATGGTTGAGGGATAGAAATACATATGTCATCCTGCCGTCACAGCCCTGGTCTCTGTTCAACATTGTGTTTGTGAGATTTAGCCATATTGTTGCATGTAGTCATTCATTTATTCTCCTTGTTGTGTGATATTCTATGACATAAATAGACTATAGTTTATTTTCCATTCAATCATAGATGAGTATTTGATTCATTTTTAGTTTTGGTTATATTAAATAGTGCTACCAGGACATACTTTTTGCAGTATTTAAGTCAGCATTTCTGTTGCATATACACCTAGAAATGGAACTGCTGGGTCATTGGATATATGTATGTTCAATGGCAATCATTGTTAGGTACCGTTGAGTCGATTCTGACTCAAAGCAACACCATGTGACAAAGTAGAACTGTCCCGTAGAGTCTTCTAGGCTGTAATTTTTATGGGGGCAGATCACCTGGTCTTTCTCCCATGGAGCAGCTGGGTGGCTTTGAACCACTAACCTTTCAGTTAGTGACTGAGTAATGTCAATAAGTATTGCTAAACCGTTTTCCAAAACGGGTATGCAATTTATAGTTCCAGGAACAGTGTATGAAGACCATGCATTCATTCTATAGTTAATTCATGACACATTTGTTGACAGTCTACTTTGTCTATGATATTCGTCTGATGACTATAAGGATAAAGAAAGAAAGAAAACGAGGTTCTTGCCCTCAAGGAGCTTACAGTTTTGTTAGAGACACAGACATACAAGCAATTAATTCCCGTGGCATGGAGACGGGACTAAGTGCTCTAAAAGAGTTACAACAACATGGCGGGGAGAGCAGGGTGAAGAAATGAGGGAGGCACCACAGAGCAGTTGAAACTCGTAGTCAACATTCATAGAGTGCTTTGCTGTTTACAGAACACTTTTCACACTTCTCAAATGTAGTGTTTTATTTAGTATTTACAACTTTCATTACAGATATCACTCTGATTCTTTTTAAAATGAAGAAACCAACTCAGAGTCAAATGGCTTCCCATGGCCGAGCTGGTGAGTGGTGGAGTCAGTATTAGCCACAAGGTACTCCAAAGGCAGCTCTTGTACTCTTGCCCTATACTCTGTTGTATCAAGAAGGCAACTTACGAGAATAATCTTGAAGCGTAAGTAAGGCAGCCAAATCATGAGATGCAAGGAACATAAATGATGGAATCAGAAAAGCTTGATGCCACACAAAAATTTGTGATCTATTTGTTTTTAATTTCTCAGAGGTTCTGCCTTCTCCTTCATAAGAAAGGAATGATAATATTGATTATTTCACAGAGCAATTGTGAAGACTAAATGAGCCAGTATTTGTTCAAGAATCTAGCTCATTGACTGATAATAAGAATTGCCAATAAATGGCTTCTCAATCCAAATTTGTTGAACCCCACCAAAGACAGAGTAGAAGATGGGAAATAATCTTACTATGTTTGTGGACAGGGAGTCAAATATATATTAAAACTGAATGCATTGTTTAACTGGAAAAAAGAAAAATACTTTATAATTCTGGTTTGTAAAAAAATAGGAACATCAGGCATTGGAATCCTTAGAAGAGTTCCTCATCAGGTCCATCTTTATTCTGTCTCCCAAGCATACTATTGATATTGCCACAATGTTCAGGACTTGGGCCATTCGAATATCTGACATCTCTTGAGAGCATTAAGTAGCATAGGATGTTGAAAGACTGGATTGATGGCTGGAACCCAAATCTGAGAACAAAGATATATATTAAGAGAGAGTGATACTAAGGAGCCAACAGAAATTGGGGCCAGGCATGTCTCTCAGGCTTACAAAGAGGTGGCTCAACTGGTTCTTGCAGTATCTGGAAGATGTATTTCAAATACGACTGGTATTTCAAATACCACTGGTATTTGAAGTGCCAGCAGGTTCACCCTTGGTGGACAGGTTTCAGCAGAGCTTCCAGACTAAGACAGACTAGGAAGGAAGACCTGGCAGTTCACCTCTGAAAAAACTGGCCAGTGAAAACCTTATGAATAGCAGCAGAACATTGTCTGATATAGTGCCAGAAGATGAGCCCCTCAGGTAGGGAAGGCACTCAAAAGACGACCGGGGAAGAGCTGCCTCCTCAAAGTAGAGTCAACCTTAATTACTTGGATGGAGTCAAGCTTTCAGGACCTTCATTTGCTGATGTGGCATGACTCAAAATGAGAAGAAACAGCTGCAAACATCCAATGATAATCAGAATGTAGAATGCATGAAGTATGAATGTAGGAAAATTGGAAATCATCAAAAATGAAATGGAACACATAAACATCAATATCCTAGGCCTAGTGAGCTGAAATGGACTGGTATTGGCCATTTTGAATTGGACAATCATATAGTCAACTATGCCAGGAATGACAGATTGCAGATGAATGGTGTCGAGTTCATCATCAAAAAGAACATTTCAAGGTCTATCCTGAAATACAGAACTGTCAGTGATAGGATTAATATCCATATGCCTACATGGAAGACCAGCTAAAAGGACTATTATTCAAATTTACACACCAACTACTAGGGTCAAAGATGAAGAAATTGAAGATTTTTACCAACTTCTGTAGTCTGAAATCCATCAAACATGCAATCAAGACACACGGATAATTACTGGTGATTAGAACGCGAAAGCTGGAAACAAAGAAGGATTGGTAGTTGGAAAATATGGCCTTGGTGATAGAAACAATGTTGGAGATTGCATGAATTTTGCAAGACCAATGACTCCTTCATTGCAAATGCCTTTTTCACCTACATAAACAACGACTATATACGTGGAGCTTGCCAGATGGAATACACAGGAATCAGATCAACTACATCTGTGGAAAGAGACGATGGAAAAGCTCAATATCATCAGTCAGAACAAAGCCAGGGGCCAACCGTGGAACTGACTATCAATTGCTCATATGCAAGTTCAGGATGAAGTTGAAGAAAATTATAACAAGTTCACAAGAGCCAAAGCACGACCTTAGGTATATCCCACCTGAATTTAGAGACCATCTCAAGAATAGATTTGACATAGTGAACACTAATGACTGAAGATCAGATGAATTGTGGAATGGTATCAAGGACATTATACATGAAAAAAGCAAGAGGTCATTAAAGAGACAGGAAAAAAGAAAATACCAAATGAATGTCAAAAGAGACTCTGAAACTTGCTCTTGAATGTAGAGTAGCTAAACTGAATGGAAGAAACGATGAAGTAAAAGAGCCGAACAGAAGATTTCAAAGGGCAGCTCAAGAAGACAAAGTAATGTACTATAATGAAATATGCAAAGAGCTGGAGATAGAAAACCAAAAGGGAAGAACACGCTTGGCATTTCTCAAGCTGAAAGAATTGAAGAAAATTTGAGGCCTCCAATTGCAATACTGAAGGATTCTACAAGGAAAATACTAAACGATGCAGGAAGCATCAAAAGAAGATGGAAGGAATAGGGAGTCACCGTAGTAAAAAGAATTTGTTGACGTTCAATCGTTTCAGGAGGTAGCATATGATCAAGAACTAATGGTACTGAGGGAAGAGGTCCAAGCTGCACCGAAGCCATTGGTGAAAAACAGGGCTCCAGGAATTGACAGAATACCAATTGAGATGTTTCAACAAAGGATGCAGCGCTGGAGGTGCTCACTCATCTATGCCAAGAAATTTGGAAGACAGCTATTTGGTCAGTCCACCGGAAGAGATACATACTTGTACCTATCCCAAAAAAACGTGATCCAACAGAATGTGGAAATCATTGAACAATATTATTAATACCACAGGCAAGTAAAATTTTGCTGAAGATCATTCAAAAGTTGTTGCAGCAGTACATCAACAGGGAACTGCCAGAAATTGAAGCTGGATTCGAAGAGGATATGGAACAAGCGATATCATTGCTGATGTCAGATGGATCCTGACTGAAAGCAGAGAATACCAGAAAGATACTTGTGTTTTATTGACTACACAAAGGCATTCAACTGTGTGGATAATAACAAATTATGGATAATATTGTGAAAAATGGGAATTCCGGAACACTTAATTGTGCTCTTGAGGAACTTATACATAGACCAAGAGGCAGTTCTTCCAACAAAACAAGGGGATACTGAGTGCTTTAAAATCAGGAAAGGTGCTGTGTCAGGGTTGTATCCTTTTACCATACTTACTCAATCTGTGTACTGAGCAAATAATCTGAGAAGCTGGACTATCGGAAGAAGAACGTGGTATCATGATTGGAGGAAGACTCTTTAACAACCTTCGATATGCAGATGACACAACCTTACTTGCTGAAAGTGAAGAGGACTTGAAGCACTTACTGTGAAGATCAAAGACCACAGCCTTCAGTATGGATTATACCTCAACATAAAGAAAACAAAAATCCTCACAACTGGACCAACAGGCAGCATCATGATAAACAGAGAAAAGATTGAAGTTGTCAAGGATTTCATTTTACTTGGATCACAACCAACACTCACAGAAGCAGCGGTCAAGAAATCAAAGGACACATTGCATTTGGGCAAATCTGCTGCAAAAGACCTCTTGAAAGTGTTAAAAAGCAAAGATGTCACTTTAAGGACTTTGGTGACCCTGACTCAAACCACTGTATTTTCAATCGCCTCATATGCATGTGAAAGCTGGGCAATGAAATAAGGAAGATCTAAGAAGAACTGAGGACTTTGAATGATGGTGTTGGAGAAGAATACTGAATATACCATGAACTGCCAGAAGAAGGAACAAATCTGTCTCGGAAGAAATACAGGCAGATTAATCCTTAGAGTCGCAAATGGGGAGACCTCGTCTCACATACTTTGGACATGTTATCAGGAGAGACCACTCCCTGGAGAAGGACATCATCCTTGGTAAAGTAGAGGGTCAGTGAAAAAGAGCAAGACCCTCAACGAAACTAATTGACAACGTGGCTGCAACAATGGGCTCAAACATAACAATGATTGTAAGGATGGCACTGGATTGGGCAGTGTGTCGTTCTGTCGTACATAGGGTCGTACTGAGTCGGAATAGACTCGATGACACCTAAAAACAACATCTGGTCCTGCCACTCCAGCCATTGTCCTTACACCTCTCATCTTCTTCCTCCTCTATAAATAAAGATGTAGGACAAGAGGAATGAGGCCTCATCATCTCCAGGAGGGGCAGTGTTTAAGGTGAAATGAGTTTTGCCTCCTTACCACTGGGGAGGAATTGGAATGTTTATGCTTTTCGTTGCCCCTCCCAAATCCAACTGATACAGAGCTCAAGGGAATCCTCACAGTAATAGGCATCACAGTAGTAAGAGAAGAAGAGTGGGTCATCTCATTTCCTGCCGGATGTCTGCTTAGGAAGTGGACTTGTTGATATGCCCTGTGCCTACCTGAGCAGGTGAAGAGATCTGAAAAGAAATGCCAGACAGAAGTATGTTGGTGGAGCAGACATATCCTTCCACCGTTGGGCCCACAAAAATTGTGAGTTTCCCCTGTACCATACAGAGGTTTAAGATACCGCATCCCAGGGGCCAGGCAGCCGGGAAAGAGGACACCAATAGCAAGAGGCTTTGAGGGGCACCACTGGTGCCGAGAGCTGAGGTGGGTGGAAGAGGTGGTGAGGGGAGAAAGAGAAAACCTTTTCCTGTTTGCACCCAACCACACTGTGACAGTTCAATCACCCAATTCCATGGGTTTACAACTGAAGCTTTGAATGGGGCAAAGGATTTCCAAAATTTTTACAGAACTTCCCAGTTAATGAAATGCTTTCAACAACAACAGCAACTCATTTATTAGACATTATTGCGTAAATCATCTCTAATTTTTGCAATAACCCTTTTTGGTACTTTGCTCAATGCATTTGCCAGATGAGGAAAGTGAAGCTTAGAGATATTAAGAGACTTGGCCAAGTCACAAAGCTAATAAAAAAGAGCAAATCTAAGCTCAAAATCCTGGTCAGGTCTGTCAGATTTCAGAGCCCACACTCTTTCTTGTAATCCTCTCATCAACCATGTGTAGCAGGTAATATTTTATCCCCATCTTACTGACGAAGCATTGGAGGCAAATAAAATGATAAAAGATGGAAACAGTAAGAACCAAGGCCTGAGAACCTACAAATCTATTAGACTCACATTCCAGAATGCCTTGGTCTCCCCAGTCATCTTAACGAACGCCAAGAACAATTTTATTCTTTTCAATAAATATCAAACTGGGTGCTAAGTAAATGCCCAGTGAATATTGACTCAGTGACTCCCTGACTGGCAGTGCTATCAAGGAAGCACGTAAATTCTTTTCTTTTCTGGAAACTTACAGAAAAAAACAGACGAGGATTTTTCTGGTTTCGGGTTTGAGCTGGGGGATGACAGAATGATCTCCTGTGTCTCTCCTCCAGCCCCCAGACTTGATGATTCAGAACCATTTCAGGGAAATATGATGCCATTTTAGCCGCTTCTTTAATTAGTAATTCTGCAAGCGTTCAGTGTATCCCCACCAAATTATGATTCGATAATGGGGAACTTTAGATTGTACGGTTCTTTCAGAAACTTTATTGATTTTTTAATAGAACCTTTACCAAATTTTTTGGTTCACACACATTAAAAGCAAGCACAGAAGCACTATTTGTCTTCTGTTTTAATCTTCACCAAGCAGTGGAAAGGAAAGAAAAATATATTTTATGAAAGTAATAAGCTTTCCTGGGGCTCTTGCTATGGGATTTATTTTTCTTTTGTTCCAGAGGAAAAAGTATGGTTCTCCCTACTACCACTGCTCATTTGGCTGCTCATTTCAAAGCCAACCTTGTGGATCTTTGCTTTACCTTTTCCAAGAACTTCAGAGAAACCTGCTGTTGTTAGTTGCTGTCGGGTCGGCCCCTGACTCAAGGGGATCTCATGCACAATAAGATTGTACCATTGTTATCCGTAGAGTTTTCATTGGCTGATTTTTGCAAGTAGAACCCAAGGCTTTTCTTCCTAGTCTGTCTTAATCTGGAAGCTCCACTGAAACCTATTCAGCATCACAGCAACACGCAAGCCTCCACCGACAGACAGGTGGTAGCCGTCCTTGAAGTTCACTGGCTGGGAATTGAACCTAGGTCTCCTGCTTAAGAGTTGAGAATTCTATCAGGGAACCACCATTGTCCTGCAGAGAAAGCTACATGATGTTAATCTATTTGTCTCCTGCCTGCTTTCGAACCCTTGCTCCCTATGTGTGGAGGAGGTAGCAGACATCTCCCTTTGACCAGGTTCTGGACTTCATGCTGCCAGAAAGCACAGTTTGGTGCTTTGACTCAGAGTGGTTGTATCATTTCAGGGGAACATGGGACAGATGTTCTCTGCTAAATTCCAGTTGCCAGACTCAGAAGCAAGAGGCTTTGAAATACCTTTGGGGCTGTTTTTCTAGCTCACATACAAGACTTTACCACTTGTTATGGATTGGATTGTGTCCCCAAATATATGTGTTGGAATCCTAACTCCTATACTTGTGGATGTAATCCCATTTGGAAACAGAGCCTTCTTTGTTATGTGAATGAGGTCATGTCTGTGTAGGTTGTGTCTTAAATCTAACGACTTTTGAGGTTTAAATAGAGCAGATGAGACCCAGAAAGAAGAAAGCACAAATAGGGGAAAAGTAGATGCCACGTGGAGACTGCTGAGGAACTGAGGAATGCCAGAAGTGAGACAAAGACTTTCCCCTAGAGCCAACAGAGAGAGAGCCTTCCCCTAGGGCCTGTGCCCTGAATTCGTACTTCTAGCCTCCTGAACTGTGAGAAAACAATTTCTGTTCTTTAAAACCACCCACTGGAGGTATTTCTGTTATAGCAGCACTAGCAAACTAAGATCCCACCAATCTCTCTGCCAGGTCTGGGGTTTCACCCTTAGGTATGAATAAAGGTAAATGTGATAAGGTACAGGTTGTGTAAAGTCTCCAGGGAAACAGTTTCAGCAGTATGTCCTGGAGGGGGCAGAACCTTGGAATCTTTCAGGAAGGCACCTGCTATCTGCTCTGGATTCCCATCTTGAAGGTGAACGGGTCCTTAGAGATTTAGGGATTGAGCCTCGATGTTTGAAAACCTTGATCCCGTGGTGACCATGTCGTGTGTTTTCATCTCTTCAGTGACTTGAGATGATCATGATTCCCAGACGAGCCCTGAGGCTGGCTAGACTGACTTGGTATTATATAGACCTCATATCAGAGCCGTATGAGAAAGGGCTTATTAAGACTAAAATAAGAGTTAAATTAACTGTGTTTAAAAGTGGATACTTTAAAACACATGGGGGCAATGGTGGTTCCGTGGTAGAATTCTCGCCTTCCACACAGGAGAGCTGGGTTCAGTTCCTGGCCAATGCACCTCGTATACAACCATGACACGTCTGTCAGTGGAGGCTTGCATGTTGCTGTGATGCTGAACAGGTTTCAGCAGAGCTTCCAGACTAGGACTGACTAGGAAGAAAGGCCTGGCGATCTACTCCCAAAAATCAGCCACTGAAAACCCTATGGATCACAATAGGTGGGTCCCCAACTGATCATGGGGATGGCGCAGGACCAAGTGGCATTTTGTTCCATTGTGCGTTTTAAGGTCACCATGAGTTGGGAGCCTCTTCCATGGCCACTAATAACACCAACTTTAAAACACATGCTCCATGGTATTCTCTTTGGCCCAGTGTTGCTCACCAATTGTCAATGCCTTCAGCATCTTCCTCAGCTTTTGAGCCAAGGCTAGATTGGCTACAACCAAGGCTATATTCTTCTCAGGCAGCCCCTGCTGATGACTGAGCGTGGCAGGGGTACTGGGACCCGGCCATTTCCGCCTAAAGTGGAACTCCGCTGATGGGCCTTCTTTGTTCTGAAACTTCCCATTGAGTTGGCTGAGATTTTGTCAGATCAACACCATGAATCTTAGGTTCTCCCTTGCCAGCCATGTCCCTCTCCCTTTAATCTTTCACAGGCATTACCCCTAATTAATTTGCTCTACTCCTAACACTGTCTCAGCATTGGTTTTCGGAGGAGCCAACCCATACCCCGTAAATTAGAAACAAGATTTTAATCTTTTAAACTGTTTGGTTTGTGGCCATGGGCCCAAGAACATTTACTGGTTCATAAAATAACATTGTTTAGGTAGATTATACATAGTATTTTAATATTGCTTAAAATAGACTGCTTTCATATAACCATTATGTTGATAAAATGTCACTTGAATGGTACTGTTAAAGAAATACATGAAAGATTATCTCACCAAGAAGTAGGACAAATGTATGAAGCATGTACATGAAAATAAAATTAGAAAGTTAATGGAACAATATTGGAGACTAGGACTCAGAGAAGAAAGATAAATGAAAGATAAATTAAAAAATTTATGCGGCTTAAGTATTTGACAAGAAGAACCAAAGAGAAGGAATGTGTAATTCTGCATTCTAATCCTTGCCCGGTGAACCAGACTTTAGCCAAGCTCCTGCTAGGCTAATGAGAAGGGGGTGTTTTAAAAGGATTTAATAAAATCACCATTCAATTTATAGAAAAATTAAAAAAAATTGGAAAAAATAAAGAAAAATCATGAAGATGGTACCCAATGACTGAAATTTTGATAAACACTGCATTATCTCATTTACCTTAATCCTTGTAAGTTTCACTAAAAAAAGTGAATGAGATTACTGTTATCATGTTCATCTTATAAATAAAATCCAAAGAATAGCTGTTTAAACATGGTGAATAAAAATCATTTGCCATGACCGTCACTAAAAAGACCTAACCCCTGAAGGACCAAGAGAGCAGGGAGCAATGCCAACAAGAGTTTGAGAGCTGGAAAGCAGATGGGCGAGTGGTATCTGAGGGACCATACCAGGAAAAGCTGAGCGCTAAGTGCCCCTGGAGGAGGAAGTCAAGAGACAAGCAGTGTGAGCAGTTGAACCCTGGCTGAAGAGACTCAGCAAGTGGAAGCAACAGGTACATTGATGGAAAAACAAGAAAATAGGTTAAATGTTTTATTTGTTTTTAAAAGAAGCACTTAGAGTGTTATGTTTTTTTTTTTTACCCCTTCCCAGCACAAGGTGTTTGTGAAAAACTCTCTGGAGATATCTGACCAAAGGGATGCAGGCCTGGTTGATACAGGACTGACAAGAAGGAGGTCATGAGAATATCTTCATCGTGACCTGTGAGGCCTCAGTTCTAGAATCCTGACAGCCCGTGCTGTTCCTCTTAGGCAGGAAACTGTGGGATTTATCTCCGGAGGAAACTGTGGCTCCTCGACAGTGACCTAGAGATGGTGAAAGTTGAGGGTCTCAAAATAAAAAACCCAGGCCCCTGTCCAATCATCCTGTTGAAGGTCACTTCCCAGCAAGTTCTGTCCAGTTAGCTTTTTAGCGCCTCATTCTTAATCTGAATAAAGAGCCAAGGAGAGTTGTGAGGAAAGGTTGGTTTGAAAGAGAGAGCCAAATGGAAAAGTGAAACTTGGAGGAAACAAAGTCAGTTCAGGTAGTGGAGGAATATTTAAAAAGCAGAGCAGTTGGTGTAAAAGACATTACTGGAATCACTGACAATATTGGAATAGGGCTGTAGATTAGTTAATAGTATTGTATCAATGTTAAATTTCTTGATTTTGTTCACTTGCTTGTGGTTATGTAAGAGGATATCCTGGATCTTAAGAAACACACACTTAGGTATTTAAAGATGATTAAAAAAACAAAGAAAACCTACAATTTGCATTCTCAGAGAAATAAGAATAGCATGTTTTGAAGAGGACCAAAAACGAGAAGAAAGCCATTATAAACTAAAATATGAATCTGAAATAAAAAATTTAGGAATAGCAATGCAAAATACAGTTGAAGTAATTTCCCAGAAAGCAGAGAAAAGGCTAAGGGGATGAAAATAGACAAGATAAGAAAATAAGAGGATCAGGCCAGAAAGTCCTAAATCTGAATGACAGAAATTTTGGAAAGGAAACAGAGAGACATAGAGGGGGGAATATATCCAAGAAAAAGTTTAGTGAATTTCCCAGAAATGTTGAACCAACATTTCCAAATTGAAAGGGATCACCTATATAAAAAGAACCTAAAAGCTCCCGAAGATTAAACAAACAAACAAAACCTCAAAAACAGTCTGCATAAGAAGATTCAGATTTCTAAAGAAAGGTGATCCAACAGAAAGTGGAAATCATCATTAATATTATGTACAAGTAAAATTTTGCTGAAGATCATTCAAAAGCAGTTGCAGCAGTACGTCAACAGGGAACTGCCAGAAATTCAATCTGGATTCAGAAGAGGACGTGGAAACAGGGTTATCATTGCTGATGTCAGATGGATACTGGCTAAAAGCAGAGGATACCAGAAAGATGTTTACCTGCATTTTATTGACTATGCAGATGCATTCAACTGTGTGATCATAACAAATTATGGATAATATTGCAAACAATAGGAATTCCAGAACACTTAATTGTGCTCATGAGGAACTTGTACTTAGACCAAGAGGCAGTCAGTTGAACAGAACAAGGGTATACTACATGGTTTAAAGTCAAGAAAGGTGTGTGTCATGGTTGTATCATTTCACCATACTTATTCAATCTGTATGCTGAGCAAATAATCTGAGAAGCTGGACTATATGAAGCTGGACTATGTGGACTATTGGAAGAAGACTCATTAACAACTTGTGATATGCACATGACACAACCTTGCCTGCTGAAAGTGAAGAGGACTTGAAGCACTTACTGATGAAGAGCTAAGACCATAGCCTTCAGTATGGATTACACCTCAACATAAAGAAAACAAAAATCCTCACAACTGGACCAATAAGCAACATCATGATAAATGGAGAAAAGATTGAAGTTGTCAAGGATTTCATCTTACTTGGATTCCCAATCAACATCCATGGAAGCAGCAGTCAAGAAATCAAATGGCTTATTGCACTGGTCATATCTGCTGCAAAAGACCTCTTTAAAGTGTTAAAAAGCAAAGATGTCACTTTAAGGACTAATGTGGGCCTGACCCAAGCAGTGATCTTTTCAATTGCCTCATATGCATGCGAAAGCTGGGCAATGAATGAAGAAAATTGAGGAAGAATTGATGCCTTTGAATTATGGTGTTGGCGAAGAATATTGAATATACCACGGAATGCCAAAAGAACCAACAAATCTGCCTTGAAAGAAGTACAACCAGAATACTCCTTAGAAGCAAGGATGGCAAGACGATGTCTCACATATTTTGGACGTGTTATCAGGGGGAATCAGTCCCTGGAGAAGGACATAATGCTTGGTAAAGTGGAGGCTCAGTGAAAGAGAGGAAGACGCTCAACAAGATGGATTGACACAGTGGTGCAACAATTGGCTCAAGCATAACAACGATTGTGAGGATGGCACAGGACCCGGCAGTGTTTCATTCTGTCGTGCGTAGGGTTGCTATGAGTCAGAACCAACTCGATGGCCCCTAACAACAACAATCTTTATGGGAGCAGCTGGCCTGGTCGTTCTCTCCTGTGGAGCTACTGGCTGGGTTCGAACTGCTGACCTTTCAGTTAGCAGCCAAGCACTTAACCATTGCACCACCAGTGTTTAAGCCTGAATACTTAGACATCCGTACACAAAACTAAGCATATGAAAAAACCAGGGAAAACTAAAAGTCAAACAACAGTTGAAGCTTAAATGTATATTATATGCTCATCAGGGAGTAATATTTGCGTTGGTATTATAATATGAATTTGGACTGCTGATTTAACAGAAAGTGGCAACATGGATGGCACAGGAAGAGCCAGTATGTCCTTAGATGAGGGTGGTGTGGGGATGGGGCAGGGAAGAGGAGGCTGGACATAGAAGGGAGAGACATTCTCATCTTCCATAGTAGGAAGTCAATGTGTGATAGGCCAACCAGAAGGATCAAGAGCTTTTAGTGTGATCTGTCATTTAGAAATGTGAAGATAAACCCCAGGGGCAGCAGCAAAAGGGTTGAAAGTGGTTTCCTTCAGGGAAGAGAATCAGGGGTAGTAGAAAGGCTGGAGGACAGATTGTTGTTAAGTAGGCTGTGTGAGATTATTGTTGTTTCTAGGTGCCATTGAGTTGATTTCACAACCCCACAGGGCAGAGTAGAACTATCTCATAAGGATTTCTTGGCTGTAATCTTTACAGAAGTAAATCTCCAGGTCTTTCGTGGGTGGAGCTGCTGGGTGGGTTCGAACCACCGACCTTTGCATTACCAGCCGAGCGCTTGACCATTTTAAAAGTTACGTTCATGCATTATTTGGGTTAAAAACAAGTAAATAAATAAAAAAAAATTCTGAGGAGCAGAGAGGTGAACTATTTAAACCAAGGTCACAGATAATAATTGGTAGAACAAAACCCGAGTTGAGGTGTGACTGGCTCAAAAAAACCCAGGCTGCTAATCTCTTTCTACTTCTTCTTCTTCCCTTCCCTCCTTTCTTCCCTCTCTCCTATATTCTCTCACCCCCTTTTCTCTTCCCCTTTTCTCTAATCCCCTCTCTCTTCCAACTTCTCTTCCATCCCCTCCTGGATCATTTTCCCTTGTTCCAAAGTGCATCTGAGCTCCTTGCGCTTGGCAAGACCCTCAACCTGCCTTCTCTGATGGGATCAGCGACCTCTGCAGCTATTGCTCCGTCTCGGCTGGGCCCCACTCACCTTCTCTCCCGCACCTGGCACAGCCTGTGCTTGTAATGTTTTCACAATCTGGTGATTTCTCTTCTTAAATTTAGGGTTGGCATTTTTCACACATGAAGTCTGAACTCTGCAGGGTATTATTTTTAGACCTAGCATTTTAGGAGAAGGCAAAAGCCCTGCTCCCTTTGGGTGAATTTCATGAATCCCCAGAAGTACCCCGAATACAATGCACTAAAAGATAATTCCACTCTTGAGAGATTTAATAGTTTCTTGGCTCAGCTGGTACATTATTTTAGTAAATTAGGGTGAAAACTCCTTTTTTTTTTTTCCTGATAACAAAAGTAATAATTCCTTTTTATAAAAAAATAAATACAGAAAAACACAGGGAAGAAAATGGAAACATTACCCTCTGGAGTAACTATGCTTAACCCATTCATTAATGGCTACCCTAGTCTTTTTTAATGCATATATATGCATATATTACTCTTTGGAAAGATTGCAGACATACTGTATATATTATAACATTTTTGCATTAATATTTGATGAACTTTTCTCTAAAATAACTTTTAATTGCTATATAATATTTAGGTATATGAATGTATCATAATTTGCATAGAACTCAATACTTATTTTAATTGGCTCAGGGGCATTATTTTTGTAAGGTGGCAAGCATTAATAACAGCACCCTAAAAATGAATTTTGCAGTCACTTTCAATGACCATGTGGCAGAGATGATACTTATGAATTCAACAAATCCTGTTTTGTGTTTTTCCCTCCTGGGCATATGGAAACTGTATCTCCCAGCCCTCTTTGAGGTGAGATGGGGCCATGGAACTGGTTCTGGCCAAAAATGTGAGTGGAAGAGAAGTGTGCCACTTCTGACTGAGGCAGGGGAAAGTGCTTTTGATATTTTCCAATCTTCCTTTTGCTACTATGGAGAACACAGAGTCTTTGAGTTGGGATAATGAAGTCACAACCGGAAGTAGCCTCAATCTCCTAGTCACAGCATGGAGCACAGGTGCTCTGGAGATGCCTGGCCCATGGATAACTTTGAATGAGGGAGAAATCAACTTATATGGGTTGACCCCTGGGATTTTGAATTGTGAGTGTCTCAACATAGAAGTAGCCTTTTCTGACAAATGCACACCATATATAGAAGTGATTTAATACACATCAGAACACTTCTCTGATATTCTCAGTATATAGTAATTTACTGATTACCATTCAACACTCATTGAGTATCCTATGGGTAGACGGGGTGGAGAAGCAGTGCTCCAAAACAATCAAAGATGGCACAGATTATAACAAAACAATGGAAGCGCTCCCATAGAGGGCACACAACATGCTGAAGACCACAGAGGATGGAGGATGGAATAACTTTGGGGAAGAGTCCTGAGAACTTCAGACCTTAACCAGGAGATGACAGTGTGAACATGGAGGGGAAGATCTTCTTAGGCAGAGGGAACAGAATGTGCAAAGTCACAGCACAGTCCTTCCTTCCTTCCTTCCTCCCTCCCTCCCTTCCTCCCTATTGGTCTTTTAAAAGTGGGGATTGCACCCGTAAAAACCTGTTCCAACTCATAGTGACCCTATAGGGCAGAGTAGAACTGCCCCACAGGGTTTAAGGCTGTAATCTTTGTGGAAGCAGACTGCCACACCTTTCTTCCATGGAGCGACTGGTGGGTTCGAACTGCCGACCTTTTGGTTAGCAGCTGAGCACTTAACCACTGTGCCACCAGGGCTCCTTAAATCTTGCACAAACCTATCACATAGGAGTTACTCAATGCATGTTTGATGAAATAATGTACAGATTAATTCAAAGGCAGTCAGCAATAGTCTCTACTCAGTAAAAATAATGAAGAACATTAGCTTATTATGATTATTAGGTAACCTCTCTTGAACATCTACATTTTTGCCAGGCAATTTGCCAAGTTCTTTATGTGTAGCATCTCACTTAATCTTCACAAAACCCCTGTGACATAGGTACGATTGCCATTCCTGTTCTAGAGAAGAGGATCATGAGGCTTCCAGAGGTTAAGTACCTTGCTCGGTCACGCAGTAAGGGGTAGAGGCAGGATTCAAACTCACGTCTATTGAACTTGTGAACATGTCTTTCACTAAGTTCCAAGCATCCTACGATCTCAGCTGACTCTCTGCCAGCCCTGCGAGTGGGCACTTCACCTCATTTTGGACTTGAGTATAGTGAGAGTCCGAGAAGCTAAATGACTTGCTGAAGGCCACACACAAATTCAGATTTGTGTCATTTCAACACCTGTGACTGCTCCATCCTTCCATGCTGTGCTGAAAGGGGATGGGTTAGGTAGTGATTGTCAGTATTTTTCTGATAGAGACGAAATCCAATTCAATTTCTCCCTTACTGACCTTCCTTCCCTTTAATCATTTCACACAGCTCAACTCCAGTGAACGAATTAAAAAACCAAAGACGTACTGTGTAGCTGCTTCATGTCATTTTAAAAGATTAAACAATACCTGTAGTGCTGTTTGGGCCAAGAATCACCGTTTCCTCTTGCCCCCAGATCTGTTGCTTCTGTGTGGCCCCAGTCAGGGTGGGGCAGAAGAGGTTTCTCCCTGGTGCTGGATAAGAGGAAGTGCAACAGAAATCACCCTGAGTATTAGGAGCAGCTTGACCCCTACTGCTTAAATGACCATTATCTGGTTTTGTGACCTTGGGCAAGTCACCTTCCCTCTTTGAGCCTCAACTTCCTCTTCTGTAAAATGAAGTACTTGGACTCTATAATGCTGCTGTTGTTAGATGCTGTTGAGTTGACTCAGACTCATAGCAACCTTACGTATAACAGCACACAATGTTGCCCAGTCCTGCACCATTTTCACGATCGTTGCTATCTTTGAGTCCTCGCATTTATTGCCTATGTTATATGTGATGTGCATTGTGCTAAATTTGTAAAAAATTTATTTTGTTGTTGTTGTTGAGAATATACACAGCAAAACATACACCGATTCAACCGTTTCTACATATGCAGTTCAGTGACATTGATGATATTCTTCGAGTTGTGCAACCATTCTCACCCTCCTTTTCTGAATGCTTCCTCCCCCGTTAATATGAACTCACTGCCCCCTAAGTTCTTATCTAGTCTTTTGAGTTGCTGTTGTCACTTTGATCTCATATAGATAGTTCTTAAAAGAGCATAATGCTCAAGGCAGACTTTTTTTACTAGTTACACTAAACCATTGTTTGATTTTGTTGTAGAGAAAAACTTGAACACTGTTTCAAGTTAAAACAGAGAGGTTTATTAAGGGTTTAAAGCAATTGCAAATGGAGAATTATGTAACTTACTGGAAATGGAGCCAGGTAGTCCCAGGGTAGTTTCGTTATACAAGTATTCTTACAGGGTACAAAGAGGAACCAAACCATAGGGAGGGCAATTACAGGAAAATCAATGAATATTGTAATAACCACACTCTGATTGGTTACTGATTATTAATAGTGTAATTAGCGATTACAGATAGTTTCACAGGATGCTTAGATCAAGGTCACAGGATGCTGGCATGTATTTTCTTTGTCTGTCTTGCAAAAATACCTTGTTGACAACATCACCCAGATAGCACTCTTCCTAAGTGTATTTTGAGGGGTGCAGATTGTCACTTGGTTAAGACCTCCCAGGGCATATGGTTTCACATCCTGGTTTTGACCACTGAGGAAAAACATGTTTTTTTCTAAAAAAATATAGCTGTTAGTCTAGAATCCAGACTAAAATCAGATAGCAGGTCAGCATATTATGACTCTGTCTCACTCACTCACTGCACTGAAAGTTGTCTTTTCCTGAGACAGTTTTAAGAAGACTTCAGGGGACATTTTTGGTTTAAGTTTTAAAGATTCTCTCAAGGCAACAGTTTCAGGGGTTCATCCAACTGCCTCAGCTCCAGAAAGTCTGGATTCTATGAGGATTTGAAATTCTGTTCTACATTTACCCCTTTTGATCAGGATTCTTCTACAGAATCTTTGATCAAAGAGTTCCGTAACAGTAGCCAGGCACTGTGCTAAATTTTTTGTATTTAATCCTCATGATAACGTTATGGAATGGTTATTATTATTAATTCCATTTCACAGGTGAAGAAATAGGATCAGAGGAGATAAATAAATTGCCCAAAGTCATATAGATAATTTTCTGGAAGGAATTCACTCATGCCAACAGCAGTACTGTTAAGAGTTTTGGTTAAGATATGGGATTTAGAGTAGGAAAGGCTGAGGTTGGAGTTTGACCTCCTCACTAAGTCAAGTGCCATAACTTCTCTAAGCCTCATCTTCCTGACCTATAAAATGGGGACTCTTATACACCTACAAGGGGCCCTGGTGGCACAGCGGTTAAACGTTTGGCTAACCAAAAGGTTAGCAGTTGGAATCTACCAGCTGCTCCTTGAAAGCCCTATGGGGCAGTTCTACTCTGTCCTATAGGATTGCTGTGAGTCAGAATAGACTCGATGGCAATGGATTTGGTTTTGGTTTTATACACCTACAAAGGAGCTCTGGTGTTGCAGTGGTTAAAGCGCTTGGATGCTAAACGAAATGTCGTCAGTTTGAAACCACCAGCTGCTCCTTGGGAGAAAAATGTGGTGGTAGGCTTCTGTAAAGATTACCAAAAAACTCACTGCCGTCAACTCGATTCTGACTCATAGTGATCCTATAGGACAGAGTAGAACTGCCCCATAGAGTTCCTAAGGCAGTAAACTTTATGGAAGCAGGCTGCCACCTCTTTCTCCCATGGAGCGGCTGGTGAGTTTGAACCTCCAACCTTTTGGTTAGCAGCCCAGTGTTTTAACCACTGTACAACCAGGGCTCTTTTCTGTAAACATTACAACTTTGGAGACCCTATGGGGCAGTTCTACTCTGTCCTATAGGGTCACTATTAGTCAGAATCAACTCAAAGGCAATAGGTAAGGTATACGTCTATAAGAAGTGTCTACTTCACAGGATGATTTTTTTTTTATTTTTTCCCATACAAAAATTTATACGTACACTGTTATGTGACCCTAATTGCTCTCCCCATACTGTGACAGCACACTCCTCCTTTCCACCCCAGATTTCCCATGTCCATTCAACCAGCTCCTAAACCTCTCTGCCTTCCCATCTTACCTCCGGACAGAAGCTGCCTGTTTAGTCTCTTGTATCTACTTGAGCTAAGAGGCACACTCCTTACAAGTATCACACTATGTCCCACACTCCAATCCAATCCCTGTCTGAAGTGTTGGCCTCGGAAATTGTTTTAGTTCTAGGCTGATAGAGAATCCAGGGGTCATGCTTTCCGGGGTTCCTCCAGTCTCAGTCAAACCATTAAGTCTAGTCTTCTTACTAGAATTTGAGTTCTGCACCTCACCTTTCTCCTGCTCCATCCGGGACTCTCTGTTGTGTTCCCTGTCAGGGAAGTCATTGGT
>NW_004443958.1:18656653-18702934 GCF_000243295.1 Trichechus manatus latirostris | reverse complement strand
CTACCCCTGCTACTCTGTCCCTCAAAGTGTTTGATTGTATTCAGGAAACTTCTTAGCTTTGGTTTAGTCCAGTTGTGCTGACTTCCCTTGTAGTGTGTGCTGTCCTTCCCTTCACCTAAGATAATTCTTATCCACTATCTAGTTAGTAAATAACCCTCACCCTTCCTCCCCACCCTTGTGGATGATTTTTTAAATAAAGGAGAAAATACATATAAAATTCTTAAGCATAATACTTGACACCTATTAAATGATCAAAAACATTAATTGATGTAGTTAATGGGTTCTAGAGCACTGGTTAAGTCATTATTAACTTATTTTTGTCATAAATCTGATGGCAAATCTTCAGAGAAAAACAGATCTCTGAAAAATAATTGTCCATAAACTTTTGATGACTTGGAGCGTTGGTGGCACAGTTGTTAAGCATTCGACTGCTAACCAAAAGGTCAGCAGTTCGAATCCACCAGCTGCTCCTTGGAAACCCTATGGGGCAGTTCTGCTCTGTCCTGTATGGTTGCTATGAGTTGGAATCGACTCGACAGCAACTGGTTTGTTTTTGTGTTTTGATGACTTATCAAGTCCTGTATATCTAGGGACATCCAAAGGTTAATAAAGTCAAGGTTAATAATTCCCGGGAATTACTCCTTTAAGGCAATGACTTAAAACAAAAACAAACACAAAAGAAAAGAAAACAAAACATTCTGCAGTAGCTACCTCTCCAATCAACAGACAATGCTCATTGCATCCCCTGGGGACTTGCTGTCTCCTTTGTTGCTTGGAGCTCAGTGGAATTCTCTAGTTATTGTGAGTTTACAAGTTCAGCAGCCATTTCTACATTTTCTGCCTCAGCTCCCTTGCCATAATTACCCCACATATTATTTTTACCTCATAAAAATGCATAGAACCTGTCAGTGTTGAGCAAGGGGGGCCGTACTTTGCTGAGTTTTTGCTTCACAGATTTCTTTTTCCTGTTGGTGGAAAAACAGAGAGTGAGATGAAATTTTATGTAAATATGCAAACTTGCTCTTGGGAGGTCTGCTGAGGTTAGAGTGGAGGGTGAGAAGGAAATATCCATCATTACAGCACCAAGCACAGAGCTGGGACATGTTGTTGGGTGCTGTCGTGTGGATTCCATCTCATAGCGACCCCATGTGACAGAGTAGAACGGCCCCACGGGGTTTCCTAGGCTTAAACTTTATGGGAGCAGGTGATCAGGTCTTTCTCCTGAGAAGCCTCTGGGTAGGTTTGAACTACCAACCTTTTAGTTAGCAGCCCAGTGCTTAACTGTTGTGCCATCATGGCTCAACTTAACAGTTGCAGAGCTCAATAAGTAATGGTGGAATGCATGGATTTAGTATCGTGGTCCAAAGGAATTACCTCAAACTATTCCACTGTCCATGAATTCATTCAACCACTGTCTATTAAGCACCTACCCTGCCTGGGCCATCACTATACCTACGGTTGGAGGTTTAACCTTGACCAATATATACAGACTCACAGCTCACACAAAGCTTATAATCTAATGGAGGGAGGGAGGGAGAGTATAATGAAGCAATAAGGAAATTATATTATTTACATATTGTATAAATATATAATATATAAACATACAAATACTATATATAGGAGGCTTGGTGGCGCAGTGCTTAAGAGCTTGGCTGCTAACCAAAATGTCAGCAGTTTGAATCCACCAGCCACTCCTTGGAAACCCTATGGGGAGTTCTACTCTGCCCTACAGGGTCGCTATGAGTTGGAATCGACACGACGGCAACGGATTTGGTTTTTTGTTTTTATATATTATATATCAATTTAATGTTATGGAGTCAATAGACTCAGATTTCCTTAGCAATGAACATGGCAGGAACAAAATCCTGTCAACTTGATGGTGATTGTTTTTATCAATCCACACTCATTCATCTATTCATTCAGTTAATCACAAAAATTTGATTACCCACTTTGTGTTCTGCTGGAAACTGTGCTGGGCACAGGGGTGGCTGCAACGCAGGGTTTCTCAACCTCAGCGCTATTGACCTTTTGGACTGGATACTTTTCTTGCTGTGAGGGGTTGTCCTGTTCATTGTAGGATGTTTGGCAGTATCCTTGGCCTCTACCCACTAGATACTAGAAGTGTAACCCTCAGTTGTAACAACCAAAAATGTCTCCAGGTATTACCAAATACGCTCTGGGGGACAAAATCCCCCAGTGGAGGACCACTGCTTTAGTAAATAAGGCATTACCTCTGACGGCATTATCAAATAAAGGTCTTTATAATAATCACAGCAACAATCATAATATATGAAACAAGTCCTTCATGTCAGGTTTTGTGCTAGGCACATCATTTACTAATACTCAGAAAAACCCTATAATATAAGAGTAAATATTTATGAACTTCTAAAGGCTTATAAGGAATAAGCATATTCGTCATCATTTCTACATATGTTATTTTTGTTGTTGTTGTTAGGTGCCTTCAAGTTTGTTCCCACTTACAGCGACCCTATGAACTACAGAGCGAAACACTGCCCGGTCCTGCGCCATCCTCACGATCGTTGTTATGCTTGAGTCCATTATTGTTGCCACTGTGTCAATCCATCTTATTGAGGGTCTTCCTCCCTTTCGCTGACCCTCTACCTTGCATGATGTCCTTCTCCAGGACTGGTCCCTCCTAATAATATGTCCCAAGTATGTGAGACGAAGTCTTGCCATCCTTGGTTCTAAGGAGCATTCTGGCTGTACCTCTTCCAAGGCAGATTTGTTCACACTTCCAGCAGTCCATGGTATATTCAATATTCTTCGCCAACACCATAATTCAAAGGCATCAATTCTTTTTCGGTCTTCCTCATTCATTGTCCAACTTTCGCATGCATACAAGGCGATCGAAAAGACCATGGCTTGTGTTAGGCTCACCTTTGTCCTCAAAATGACATCTTTGCTTTTTCAACACTTTAAAAGAGGTCTTTTGTGGTAGATTTGCTCAGTGCAATGCGTCATTTGATTTCTTGACTGCTTCTTCCATGAGCGTTGATTGTGGAGCCAAGTAAAATGAAATCCTTGACAACTTCAATCTTTTCTCCATTTATCCTGATATTGCTTATTGGTCCAGTTGTGAGGATTTTTGTTTTCTTTATGTTGAGATATATTCCATACTTCATCAGTAAGTTCTTCAAGTCCTCTTCGCTTTCAGCAAGCAAGGATGTGTCATTTACACATGGCAGGTTGTTGAAGAGTCTTCCTTCAATCCTGATGCTGCATTCTTCTTCATCTAGTCCAGCTTCTTGGAATTTTTGCTCAGCATACAGATTGAATAAGTATGGTGAAAGGATATTTATTGAAAGGATAGGTTATTTGCAAGCTTCTAAAAGCAAGAATCAATGTATAAAGACTAGGGAAATTATGGAACATACGTTGCAAGAGATCGAAAAGCTGTATTTTCAAAGAAGCTTTAGGTTATTGATAGCATACAAATGCTAATGCAAACAATACTCTTATGAAAATATATGTAACTAAAGTTTTCTTTTCTTTGTTCTTTAGTTAATATTGGCTAAACACTTTGGTTTAGTCTTATTTCCTTTTAATGTTTTTTTCTGAGCACACATATTAATTTTTTATATTTATATTTTAATTAACTAAAGCCTTACATTGTAGCCTTCCTATCACTAGTATAATGAATATAAAATAATATTTTCTAGGCTGCAGAACAATAATTAATAGCTGAGTTTCAGAGTAGAAAGGCACCTGAGTGTGTATCGAATCCAAATCACCCAATTTATTAATGAAGAATCTAAATTTAAGCAAGGGGAAGTGAATTGCTCTAGGTCAGGAGTCCAGAAACTATGAGTATGAGCCAAATTTGGCCCATCATCTGCTTTTGTATATAAAGTTTTATTGGAACACAGCCACACTCATTTGTCTGTATACTATCTATGGCTGTTCTCAAACTGTAACAGCAGAGTAGATTAGTTTCGACAGACTGTATGCCTTTCAAAGCCTAAAATATTAACTATCTGGCCCTTTACAGAAAATGTTTGTTGATTTCTACTATAGGTTGTACCACAGACTAGGCTAGAGGTGGGCTTTGAGTCGATATATCTCCTGCTGGGTAGCAGTATGGTGGCATGGAAAGTTCCTAGGCTCTAGGATCAGACCAGGATTTGAATCCTGACTCTGCAATTTCCAAGCTGTGTGGCCCTGAACATGGAACTTGATCTCTTTGAATCTCATTTTCCTGTTGAGTAAAACTGGGATAAGTACATCCTGTAATTTTTTTGTGAGGCTTATGAATATTTGATAAAGTTTCTGGTGCATACTCAAAATAGATGATAAGATATAGCACCTTTTCTACTTAATAACTGTCACTTTTACTCACTCATCCAATAAATATTTATTAAAAGCCTATGACTATCAGGCACCTTGGTAGGTACTGAGGGTACAAGAAAGAGAATGGTGGATGTGGTCTCTGAACTCTGAAATTTCAGCCAAGTAGAGAACTGGTAGAAGAGGCATGTAACCTTGACCTAAATCATAGTTTTTTGAAGGAGAGGACATTTCATCTGTGACTTCATAGAAGAGTCAAAATTAGCAAGGTTTAAGAGGATGGGAGTCAGGTGAGGAATGTTACAGGCAAATGGAAGAACACGAGTAAAAGGCTTAAGGTTAGCAAGACATGGTACACTTATTGTTAGGTGCCATCAAGTTGGCTCCGACTTATGAATTCATCCTTATGAATAACAGAACAAAACATTGTCTGCTCTTGCACCATCCTCACAATTGTTGCTGTGTTTGAGCCCATTGTGGCCGCCATTGCGCCAATCCATCTCATGGAGGGTCTTCCTTTTTTTCGATGACCCTCTACTTCACAAAGCATGATGTCATTTTCCAGGGATTGGTCTCTCCTAATAACATGAGGCTGGAGTATGCGATTCAAGTTTGGGAGGAAATGGGTCTACTGCAATTCTGTTCATTTCATCATTGTGCCTTCAGGTCACACAACACAGCTACCTTGCTGACTCATGGTCAGCAGGCAGTTCCCTGGTTGACTGAGAGTTCTCTTCAGCACTGCTCTTTGTTTTCTACATCAGCCTTGCTTTGTTTTTTGAAAGGACTGAGGAAGAGAAGCATGTTCTATAGAAAGGACTCATTGCCCACCAACCTGAAATGGATGCTAAACTGGTGCCTTGAGAAGTCTCAGGTGGGCGTTTGTTCAGCCAGTCTACAGGAAAGCGGAGCTGAAGCCTAGAAGGGAAATGGGCCATGTCTACGGAGCAGAGTTACTTTGCAGTTGTTGCAGTTTTTGGATGGATTTCTCCACAGGCACAATGAGTCCCCTTAATTCCCTCTTCTATTTGCGGTCTCTGGTATTGACATCAGGCACCATAAACTGGGAATTGGGCAGAAGTTATTTTTGGTGGGAAAAATACTGGACAGCTTTTATTTAACCTTTTTTTGACATTTAAAGAGGGGAAAAATACGTATGTAGATATATATAATTTCTCCTTTCTCCTATATATATGAGCAGTACCTATTCTAATTTTGGCACTGTCCATTGCCAACAATAGATTGTTGTCCAAGTGCTATACTTGGCTTTGTAGAGAGGAAGACAGGATTAGAATCAAAGACTTTGGTTTAGAGTTCCTGCTCTGCTCACTACTTGTGTGACCTTGGGCAAATCACTTGCTTATTCTGAGCTTTGGCTAAGAGTAAAAGCTGCATTTTAGCGAGTACCTACCATGTGTCACACATGTTATAGATATTACTTTGAACTTCACAACAACCCAGAAAGGTAGTTGGATATATTAGGTGACCACCTTAGGGCCACATTACTGGTCAGAGCCAGAATTTAGGGCTGAATGTAGGTCTGGTTGGCTCTGAAGCTCACAGTCTTTTCATTACATGTCTCTGTTTCCTATAAAATGGAGAGTAAAGTAAAAATGTTACCTACGGCCAAGGTTGTTTTAAGGTTGAAAACAGCTACAATAAATGTAAAATTTTGGAATGCTGTTAGTTACTAGGATTATGACCCAGGTGCTGCTCTTTTCAGGAGCCTGAACAAACCTATCTGTGCTTATTATTATCACAACTCTTATTGCACACACGCTTTTATTAGAGTCTGTTTACTTGTTGGTCTCCTGCACTAGACCATGAATATCTTGAGAGAAGACATCCTGACTTACTCGGTTATGGTTTTCTAGTACCGAGTACAGTGTTTGGCCACAGAAAGTGCTCAGTGTTTGGTGCACTGCAACAAAAATCTGGATCATTTCCGCCCAGCCACTATACAGGACATTTCTGTACTTAGAGCCGTATCTGTGTTTCTAGAAGTTGTCTTTTAAGTTGTAAAAGTTAAGAAAGGTCTGGAAAAATATGCATCAACCTATTAATAAGAATGTAGGGTGAAATTTCTTTTTTTCTCCTTTTCTTAAATCTTCTTACTTTAATTAACATATATTATCTGTTTAATTAAAATTTTTGGTTGTTCTGTTGATTTATTTTCACTAGAAAGAGTAACATATTGGCCCACTGAAAACCAGACACATGAGCACCCAGGGGTGGATTACCCAATAAGCAGGGTAAGCACAGCCTTACTTGTGCTTACTTAGTAATCTGTAGTGAACAATTTCACATGGGTTTCACCATATATTTAATGTGGTGAAAGACAAGTGAAATTGTTCATTGCAGATTAGGAAGTAAGCACAAGTCAACCCGTGCTTACCTTGCTCACTGGATCATCTGCCTCTGCCAGAGATTGTAAATTTAAAAAGAGGCTTTGATTCTGTAGGAAGGTGCTGTGGGGTTGGGAGAGACAGATGCCAGCCCTACCTAGAAACTGTTCCCTACAGATGATCTGGTAAGGAAGGTAAGCACTGTGCTTACCTTGTCTACTGGATAATTTGCCGCCGTGTAGCGCCATTAGCTGATCAGATACATTCTGAGGGCCTGAGACAGGAAAGGGATGGGCACAGGAGAAGGCTGGCAGCTCAGTCTCTGGGTCGGGACAAGGAGGAGTTTTCTAGGCTGCTGGGGGTCTTTATGCCTCATAGAATGTCAGATCTCCTAGGGACAGTTGAATTTAACCGTTCCATCACACTACCATGCAGAAATTCTTTCCATAACCTTTGACAGATGATCAGATGTCTTCTGTTTTAGAGTTTCCAGGGACAGGAACACATGTTACCTTCCTTGCAGGAAAACCCATCCCACTGTTGTTGGAGATGGACTATGACAACACTCCTTAAATAGAATTAAACCTCCACCTCTCTGAAGTTCCCACCATTGGTGGCAGGTAGGCCCTCCATTGCAAAAGAGAATATGTATAATATTATTTCCACTTCCCTGTGTCTCATCTACACTCTGCTGCACACGCCCTGTCATGAACTACTCCTCAGATGTCCTGGCTCTCAGCCCTCTCATTATCTTGTTTGCTGACTTCTGAACAGAGACTCGTTGTGGCGGTGAAGGGCATAGGTTCTGGAGGCACATGAATTCAGGTTGTAATCCAGAATACATCCCCTCTCAGCTATGTGAAGATCACTAAATGCCATGAGAAACAGATAATAATGAAAAATGATAATGATGGTGGTGACAACAGCGGCTAACATTTTTGGGTGCTTACTATGGACCAGGCACTGAGCAATGAGCTTTACAGGCAAGACCTCATTTCATCCGATAACTCAAGAGTTTTGCTTTCTCAACTGTAATATGAGCGTAGCGATAGTAACCCGGAGAAGCCCTGATGGCACAGTGGTTAAGAGCTCAGCTGCTAAACGAAGGCTCAGTGGCTCAAACTTACCAGCCACTCCGCAGGAGAAAGATGTGGCAGCCTGCTTCCAAAATTATGGCCTTGGAAACTCTATGGGACGGTTCTACTTTGTCCTATAGGGTCGTTATGAGTAGGAATTGACTCGGAGACAACGAGTTTAATAGTAACCCAAATGGAGTTGTGATATGGGTTAAATGAGATATTGCATACAGGGCACTTAGAATAGAGTCTGGCACATAAAGAGCACATTATAAAGATACAATAATAACAACCATGGCACCCACCATGGACCACGACACCCTCAATGAGTTCACTCCTCCGCAGAATACAGTGGGGTGACAGCTCTTCTATCAGTGCAGCGAGGTGCTCATTGGCCTGAAGGAGAGTGGAAGTTCACTGATAGGAATGGGCCAGAAGGGCAAGAAAAGGATAGAGTTGCAATTCCAGATCAAGTTGGTCTGTCTAGCTATTTTGTCTGGGGCCAGTGATCTGAAATTGAGTGTTTTAATTTGTGATTATATTTTTAACAGACTTTCTAAGAAAAATCCCCAGTTCTGATGTGTGTATAGGAGGGTCTCCAAAATATCTTCTGTTGGTAAGTGAAGGGATTGAGAATGTGGGCTGTAAAGTTAAATTAAACCAAAAATGAAACCTGTTGGCGTCAAGTCGATTCTGACTCATAACGACCCTATAAGACAAAGTAGAACTGCCCCATAGGGTTCCCATCTTTATGGAAGCAGATGACCAGGATTTTCTCCCAGGCAGCAGCTGGTGGGTTTGAACTGTCAACCTTTTGGTTAGCAGCCAAGTGTTAACCACTGCACTACCAGGGCTCCTCGGAATCAAATTACCTGGGTTTAAATCTTGTTCCAGAGGGTACCAGCTGTTCTATCTGGGCAATTTCTTAACCTTTGTGCCTTAGTTTTCTCATCTATAAAGTGATGGTAATAATCATAGGTACCTTACTGAGTTGTTTTGAGGATTTAGTGAGTTAGTAGGAATGCAGAATACTGAGTATAACTGGTATAGTAGACCTAGAAGAAGGCATGAAAAATGCTAATTATTTTTCTGTAGAACAGAGAAATACTGAGTCAGAATTAGAGAATTCTTCTTCTTGGACCAGCTAGCTCTTTGAAGGAAAAGCTTTAAATAAGTCCCAGTGTCACACACACACACACACACACACACACACACACACACACACACACACACACCTTCAGTCTCTAAGCTGTGGAACAGCCACCTCCTCTGAAGATGTCATGTCCAAGCTTTCCTTGGTCTTGCTGCACTGCAGGGCCATTTGTGACGAAATCGCCTCTCACCGCTGGGAATCAGGATGCAGCAATATTGAAATGCCTGCCCAAGAAAGAATGTAAAGCAGAGGGGAGAGGCAGAGCCCCAGCCAAAAGTCCGCAGCCTGGTGCTTACTGAGTGCAGCCCTTTCATCTTATTAAGGAGTGTTTTGTAATTCTCATCTTATAAATAGGTGAAGAACCTGAATTATATTAGTAGGAATGTTACTTTATCTCCTAAAACAAGTCTCATAGCAAGTGTGTGTCTGTGTGCGTGTGTGTGTGTGTGTGTACGTGCGTGATAGATTTTTCTTAAGTTTATTTCCAAACACCCTCATGATGTTGTTCAAAATAATTGACGGTGGAGGCATAGGATATTTCTCAGTAATACACAAACAAAGCCAAACTCAAATCATGTAAATTGCTTTCATTCGTGGAGATAAAACGAAATTGCTTGGCAAGGCAGAGAGTGGGAGAGAGCAGAAAGACCCAGAGGGAGCAGTGGAGAAATGATCAGTACATTTTCCTTATAATTTCTGCATTTGTCAAAATGGCATGTCCCCCCTCCTATTTTATATTCTTAGCTCTAAACACCAAGCTATCAATGGCTTTAGAAATGTTTATTTTTCTTATGGGTACGAGACTACTCAGAAAAGGGAATAGAAAACCACTTTCCGGTCTAGCCTCAAAATCAATTTGTTCCAAATTATTTTTCTTACAAAACTTCTATTTGTCTCTTGGAATTGTCTTTCATTCACCACCACCCCTGCCTATCTTAAGGCTTTCCACTTTCTCTTTTTACGCTTGTCAGCTGTATCATAAAGTCACGCCCTTAATTATTTATTCTCATCATTGTTCTCATCTTGTTGTTGTGATATTGTTAGGTCTTGTCTAGTCAGTTCTAACTCATAACAACCCTAAGTACAACTGAATGCAGCACTGCCCGGTCCTGCACCATCCTCACAATTATTGTTATGTTTGCACCCATTGTTGCAGCCGCTGTGTCCATCCATCTCATTGAGGATCTTCCTCTTTTTCACTGACCCTCTACTGTAACAACCACGATGTCCTTCTCCAGGGAGTGGTCCTTCCTGATAACATGTCCAAAGTATGTGAGACGAAGTCTGTCATCCTTGCTTCTAAGGAGCATTCTGGCTGTACTTCTTCCGAGACAGATTTGTTCGTTCTTTTGGCAGTCCATAGTATATTCAATATTCTTCGCCAACATCATAATACAAAGGCATCAGTTCTTCAGTTTCCCTCATTCATTGCCCAGCTTGCGTGTGCACATGAGGAGACTGAAAATAGGGCTTGGGCCAGGTGAACCTCATTCCCCAAAGTTACTTCTTTGCTTTTCAATACTTTAAAGAGGTCTTTTGCAGCAGATTTGCCCAATGCAATATGTCCTTTGATTTCCAGACTGCTGCTTCCATTGGCGTTGATTGTGGATCCAAGTAAAATGAAATCCTTGACAACATTAGTCTTTTCTCCGTTTATCATGATGTTGCTCTTTGGTCCAGTTGTGAGGATTTTTGTTTTCTTTATGTTGAGGTGTAATCCATACTGAGGGCTGTGGTCTTTGATCTTCATCAGTAAATACTTCAAGCAAGCAAGGTTGTGTCATCTGCATATTGCAGGTTGTTAATGAGTCTTCCTCCAATCCTGATGCCCCGTTCATCTTCATAGAGTCCAACTTCTCGGATTATTTGTTTAGCATACAGATTGAATAAGTATGGTGAAAAGATACAACCCTTACACACAACTTTCTTGACTTCAAACCACGAAGTATTCCCTTGTTCTATTAGAACTACTGCCTCTTGGTCTAAGTACAGGTTTCTCAGGAACACAATTAAGTGTTCTGAATTCTCATTTTTTGAAATGTTATCCATAATTTGTTATGATCCACACAGTCGAATACCTTTGCATAGTCAATGAAACACAGGTAAACATCTTTCTGGTATTCTCTGCTTTCAGCCAGGATTCATCTGATATCAGCTTTGATATCCCTGGTTCCACTTGCTCTTCTGAATCGGTTTAAATTTCTGGCAGCTCCCTGTTGATGTACTGCTCCAACTGCTTTTGAATGATCATCAGCAAAATTTTACTTGCACATGATATTAATGATATTGTTGATAATTTCCACATTCTGTTGGATCACCTTTCTGTGGAATGGGTACGAATATGGATCTCTTCCAGTTGGTTGGCCAGGTAGCTGTCCTCCAGATTTCTTGGCATAGACAAGTGAGCACTTCCAGTGCTGCAACCATTTGTTGAAACATCTCAGTTGGTATTCTGTCAATTCCTAGGAACCTTGTTTTTTGCCAATGCCTTCAGTGCAGCTTGGACCTCTTCCTTCAGTACCATCAGTTCTTGATCATATGCTACCTTCTGAAATGGTTGATGGCTGACCAATTCTTTTTGGTACAGTGACTCTGTATATTCCTTCCATCTTCTTTTGATGCTTCCGGCATCATTTAATATTTTCCCTGTAGAATCCTTCAATATTGCAACTCGAGGCTTGAATTTTTTCTTCAGTTCTTTCAGCTTGAGAAATGCCAAGTGTGTTCTTCCCTTTTTGTTTTCTATCTCCAGGTCTTTGCAGACTTCATTATAATACTTTACTTTGTCTTCTTCAGCTGCCCTTTGAAATCTTCTGTTCAGCTCTTTTACTTCATCATTTCTTCCTTTGCTTTAGCTACTGCATGTTCAAGAGCAAGCGTCAGAGTCTCTTCTGACATTGATTTTGGTCTTTTCTTTCTTTCCTCTCTTTTTAATGACCTCTTGCTTTCTTCAAGTATGATGTCTTTGATGTTATTCCACAACTCGTCTGGTCTTTGGTCATTAGCGTTCAATGTGTCAAATCTATTCTTGAGATGGTCTCTATATTTAGGTGGGATATACTCGAGGTTGTACTTTGGCTCTTGTAAGCTTGTTCTAATTTCCTTCAACTTCAACTTGCATATAAGCAATTGATGGTCTGTTCCATAGTTGGCCTCTGGCCTTGTTCTGACAGATGATACTGAGTTTTTCCATCATCTCTTTCAACAGATGTAGTCAATTTGATTCTTGTGTATTCCATCTGGTGATTTCCATGTATATAGTCACTGTTTATGTTGTTGAAAAAAAGTATTTGCAATGAAGAAGTCGTTGGTCTTGCAAAATTCTATCATGTGCTCTCCGGCATCATTTCTATCACCAAGGCCACATTTCCCGACTACCAATCCTTCTTCTTTGTTTCCAACTTTCACGTTTCAATTGCCAGTAATTATCAAAGTGTCTTGATTGCATGTTTGATCAATTTCAGACTGCAGAAGTTGGTAAAAATCTTCAAATTCTTCATCTTTGGCCTTAGTGGTTGATGCATAAATTTGAATAATAGTGAATTAACTGATCTTCCTTGTATTTGTACAGATATTATCCTATCACTAACAACATTGTACTTCAGGATAGATCTTGAAATTTTCTTTTTGATGATGAATGCAACATTATTCCTCTTCATTTGTCATTCCTGGCATAGTAGACCTTACGATTGTCCAATTCCATATGGCCAATACCAGTCCATTTCTGCTCACTAATGCCTAGAATATTTATCAATCTTTACGTGTTCCATTTTATTTTTGACGATTTCCAATCTTCCTGGATTCATACTTTGTACATTCCGTGTTCCAGTTGTGTTGGAAGACACGATTAAATCAGTTTGAATTGCACTGGAAACATTTCATGTGTGTTATCTTTAGGTCTCTGGAACATCACAGATTTGATTCAACCTGGATCCATATGGTTTTTTGTTTTTTGTTTTGAATTACTACGTATATGGAGACTGTATTCTAAACTCTATGGAGACATAGATGAATAAGGCAAGGGCCCAGCATTGAAACACTCACAGTGTAGTGAAGGAAGCCAGGGAGGAGGCAGCAGAACTAAAACTGACCAAGTGCACTGTCACTTAATCCGGTAATGAAGCACATCTATACAACCTGTTGCCGTCGAGTGGATTCCAACTCATAGTGACCCTATAGGACAGAGTAGAATTGCTCCCATAGGGTTTCCAAGGAGCAGCTAGTGGAATTGAACTGCCGACCTTTTGGTTAGCAAACTGCTATGCCATCTGGGCTCCACATCTACGCAAGAGGATGTGTTTTGGAAACTTTAGAATGATTGCCGTTGAAAGGGTGGTAGGGAGAAAGAAAGTAGGTATAGGGATACAAGGAAACAAATTAAATACATATATTCATGCATTTTTGAAAAAAGGAGAAAAAAGAATGTACATTATGGAAAACAATCTGTTTCCCTTAAACATTACAGTTTATGAGCAAGAGCAATAAAATATAATCTATGCTCCCAATCGCAGACAGCTTGCAAATTTCAGGACTGAATCTAAGAGAGTTGAATCAGTGCTGGCACCTGGAAACAGTGGGCTCAGCAAGGGGCACAGAAGCAGGGTGGGCATCCAGGTCAGCAGCAGGAGCAATGAACATGGACCTGGACCAACCGTGCCCTGCTACCACTGGCTAAGGGTGTAGGCTTATGCAGTGGTGAGGAGGGTCCCGCAGGCAGTTCATTCGAAGGGACCCTATAGCCCTATGTTATTTGCCATTTATTCAGCATATACCCTTTTTTCACGTTCAAGGTTATATTTTACTGCCTTTGTTTGTGGATCAGTTTGTAGTGGTTGCTTTTTACAGCCTTAAGCTTGAAAAACTCCTTCAGTGTCAACCGATGTTGGGGTCAGCACCGTACATTATTGTATCAGGGGACCCTGTTCAGGTATTTTATTTCAGTAAGTTAATGACCACCTACTTGAAAGGAGTAGGAGGCAAGAATAAACATATACTGAGTGTTTATTCTGTACCATTGATTTCCTGATTATTTAATTAATTGGTTAATTAATTCTTTTATTATTTCAACAGATAGTAATTGAAGTCCTTCTGTGCTCTGGGACATAGAAGAGTGACTAACACAGATTCCTGTTACTACACAGCTCACAGTCTAACGGAGAAGAAATATGCATAAACAAACAATGCCAAAACACAGTGATTGCAGAAACACAGAGGAGTTGTTGTTATTAGGTGCCATCCAGTCAACTCTGACACAGAGCAACCCCATGTATAACGGAATTAAACACTACTCAGTCCTGCACCATCCTCACACTTGTTGCTATGTTTGAGCCCATTGTTGCATCCACTGTGTCAATCCATCTCATTGAGGGTCTCCTTTTTTAATGACTCTTTACCAAGCGTGATGTCTTTCTCCAGCGATTGGTCCATCCTAATAACATGTCCAAAGTGAGACAAAATCTAGCCATCCTCGCTTCTAAGGAGCATTCTGGCTGTACTTCTTCCAAGACAGATATGTTCGTTCTTCTGGCAGTTCATGGTATATTCAGTATTCTTCGCCAACACCAGAATTCAAATACGTCAATTCTTTGCTCTTCCTTTTTCGTTGTCCAGCTTCGTATGCATATGAGGCGACTGAAAATACCATGGCTTGGGTCAGGTGCGCCTTAGTCCTTCAAGTGACATCTTTGCTTTTTAACATTTGAAAGAGGTCTTTTGCAGTAGTGCCCAATGCAATATATCGTTTGATCTCTTGACTGCTGCTTCCATGTGTTGAGTGTGGATCCAAGAATGAAATCCTTGACTGCTTCAGTTTCTTAGCCATTTATCATGATGTTGTTTATTGGGCCAGTTGTAAGGATTTTCGTTTTCTTTATGTTCAGTCGTAACAAAGAAGCAGTAAAACCAAAACCAAACCTGTTGCCGCTGAGTCGATTCCGACTCATAGCAACCTGGTAGGACACAATAGACCTGCCCCACAGAGTTTCCAAGGAGTGCCTGGTGGATTCGAACTGCCAACCTTTTGGTTAGCAGCCGTTGCTCTTAACCACTATGTCATCAGTGTTTCGAAAGGAGGAGTAGAGGTGCCTAAATCTGCTAGGGGTTCATGGAAGGCTCTTCAGAAGATGTGACATCTAAGATGAACCCTTCAAAATGATTGAGAGTGAGTGAACCAATGAGTGAGGAAAGAAGGGGCTTCTGGCTGCATCAAATATAAAAGTCTTCTAGGGCCTTGTGGACCATATTAAATCATTGAGGCATTGTCTTAAAAGCAAAAGAAGTCATTAAAGACTGAGAGATGAGTAGGATTTTAACAAGCAAAGATAGAGAATGGCAGTGAGGAAATGCATTCCTGGAAGAGAGAATAACACAAAGAACCCCAAAAGCCAGGCAGTGTTTGTGGATTAGCTCAGCTACTACCTGAAAGGTTGGCTGTTCAGATCCACCCAGAGGTACCTTGGAAGAAAGGTCTGGAGATCTACTTCCCAAAAATCAGCCATTGAAAACCCTATGGAGCAGTTCTACTCTGAACCACATGAGGTAGCCATGAGTCAGAATTTACTGGATGGCAACTGGTTTTGTTTTGATAATCGTGCATTAGTAAACAGGGAGACAGAACAAGAAGCATAGTTTGGACATCCCATTGGGTATGGCTTCTGTCCTTTCCCTAACCGCCCTCTTGCATACATTTATCTGCCAAGTGGGGTTCTGCTGAGATAATTTGCACAGCATTTGCCAGCTTTGCTTATGTTTTAGGGAGGGAGGAAAAGGAGGAGAGAGGGAAACGACAGATTATTTTGGAGGTGACATTTTTGCATGGCATAGTCCTGCCCACAACTCCACCCCCGCTCTTGTGCTTTGTTGTCAGCTCTGCTGCCTCACAGATTTAGAGCAGATGTATCAGGCCAGTTAGATAAACCATGCAGGTGTCCTTCAGACAAGGCCCTTTGAGTAGCAGGGGAAATTCCTCTGCCAGTGCAGTAGGTGGTGCCCTGGCCTCTATCCCAGAACTTTCCGAGGCTACAGAATTCTTTGCAAATTTGTTTCTTCTTTGCTATGGGGACCTCAGTCTCAGAAGTGATGCCTTATAACCTATGTAAGGAGGGAGAAAGGGAAAGACAATTAAACAGGTATTGAGAGGCGTTTATGGCATTTATAGCTCTCTGAAGTGAGTGAACTGGGGACTAAGGTCACTAAACCTGAATATACTTGCTGCAAACAGGATTATCTGTAGGGATGAGCAGGGGTGGACATGGGATCTGGAGGCAGGTAGACCTGGCTCCTGTGAAGTCTATGGGTCCTTGGGCAAGTCATTGCATTCTTTGACCTTTTGTTTCCTCACCTGTAAGTTGGAGCTAGAAAGAATGGCAACCCATCTTTAAGAGTTGTTGCAATTGGGCTTCCCGACCCCCGTTTCTCACACCTATGATCCATCCTTCATGTTAGCACTGTGGTCACCTCTTTTGCTCCCCTCTTTTCACCCTTTGGAGCCCTACTGGTGCAGTGGTTAAGAGCTCGGCTGCTACCCAAAAGGCCCGTAGTGCAAATCTCCCAGAAGCTCCTTGGGAACCCTGTGGGACAGTTCTACCCTGTCCTATAGGGTTGCTATGAGTTGGAATCGACTAGACAGCAATGGGTTTTTGTTTTTTTCACCCTTTAATGGTTTCTTATTGCCTTCCAGACAAAGTCCAAACTCCCAGCACTATTGATCACCCTGGTGGCTCAAAGTTTAAGCAGTTGGTTGCTAAATGAAAGGCCGGCTGTTTGAACCCAACAGTTGCTCTGCAGGAGAAAAGACCTGGTGATCTGCTCCTGTAATGATTACAACCTAGGAAACCGCATTCCCACTCTGTCATATAGGGTCGCTATGGGTCAGAATCAACTTGATGGCACTACAATGACATGTGTCTGGAGGTCCTTGGGTGGCACAAATGACTAAGCACTCAGCTGTTACTCAAAAGGTTGGTGCTTCTCATCTACCCAGAGGCACCTTGGAAGAAAGGCCCGGGGGTCTACTTCTGAAAGATCACAACCATTGAAAACCCTATGGAGTGTAGCTCTACTCTGAAACGCCATGGGATCATGGGATCACCATGAGTCAGCACTGATTCAATGACAACTGATTTGGTTTGGACGTTTCAGGAGCTGAGCTAAGCCCTGGGAACACTATGATAAATAATTACAGTCCCTTCCCTGACAGAACTCACTCTTCTGTCCCCTCTCCTACAATTCTGCCATGCTGAACTACCCGAGGATCTCAGAACTTACCATCATTTTTTCAACCCCTGAACCTTTCAACATGCTGCTCCCTCTTCCCAGAATTCCTTCCTCCTTTTGTCTTTCTGGAAAACTGTAGTTTATTTTCCCATCCCAACTCAGGTGCTATGTTCTTTGTAAAGCCCACTCTTACCCCACTTAGGCAGAGCTGTCCTTCTGTTTCCCTCTTCTCTCCTCTGTGCACCCATTTACTGCCCTCCATTTAGTTGCTTACATTGGCTATTTCCAGAGGGCAGGAGCTGTTGTTCATTCAATAGCCAAATTCTAGCACCTGGCAGAATGCTTGGTACCTTCTCCTTACCATCAACTCTTGAGTGCTACTGCCTACCATAGGTAAGTTCATGCACTTTGTCATCTAATTGTCAGAGGAACTATATTCAATCAGTCCTATTAGTACACCCAACTTGCAGATGCAGAAACTGAGGCTAAGAACTGTTAAAGAACTTGTCCAAGGGTACCTAGCTGTTAAGTGTCAGAGCCAGGATGAACCCATGAAGTTTGCTTCCAGAACCTGTGCTCCCAACCATCATGCTACATTCCCTCCATTGCAGTGCCCAACAAATATATGTTGAGTGAGTGAATTTCCCATTACAGCAATTGTTCCATTGTATTACAGTTAAGTATGAGCATTCTTCTCGAACCACCTATAGTGCAGGACTAGATGTTTTTAATTTCCCATCTGCCACAGATCGATACTTCTGTACAATACAAGAAAAAAATGAATTTCTGGAGAAATGGTTATGCTGTAGGGTATTGTGACAATCCTGAATTGCTATAAACATTTCTGAATGTTTACTCCTGGTTTCTGTCCTTAGGTTGTCATGGACCACCTTTGAGTAGCATTGTTCTTCCGACTTTGCCAGTTCTAACTAGTAACGTGTTGAGGATGGCCTGCAGAATGAATCTGGATTATTGAACAAGAGTTTTGATGATGGAAAGTTTTTTGATGAATGGAAAGCTGCAAACCTTGTGAATTTTACCGCTAGGCAGATCCTTGCCTGAGCCTCTGTGTGAAGGGACACATTCCATCCATCAGAGCGCGATGCTGCACACACAGGTCTAGGCGACACCTGCCTCTTTGGGACCATCTGAAGATGTCTTCTTAGCAGTTAATTGGGCCAAGAGCAAAACACAGTCAAAACCACTATTTCAAAAGAATATGCTCCTCTCTCATTCTCCGATTAGTTTTTGGAAGAGATGATGAACTGTTCTACTGATTCAATAAGGCAATGGTATTATTGACGAGTTCTCTGGAAGAACATTATATTTTGAAAAATCTCATTTTGAAGTTTTTTATTGTGCTTTAACACACTGATGATTTTGGATGATAAATAGTAGGAGATTTTTAAGAAGTGGGAGTGAGGAAATATACTGGTTACTGAAGAATAAATAGCATCAGACGTTGTATCTTGCAAAGACCCATGGAGGCCTAGCTCAAGGCTCTCATTTTAGGGGTGCAGACACTGAGCTCCTGAGAGAGTTAGTGCTTGGACCAAGGACACACTGGTCATGTCAGACAAACATTTATTGAGTATCAGAGCACAAAAAACAAAAGCTATAGTGTTGAGAAGGGAGATGGAGAAACTAAACTTCCAGGTCTCTGAACCTTACTGAGCTGGTCAAGTTTCCACCCCAATGGCATTCTCTGATGTATCCAAACCATCTGCTTTCACATTCTTCACAGACAGGTCACAAGGAACCAATGAGATAATGCCCAGTTGTGGATGATATCCTTTTGACCACCAAGTTGTTGGCCATTTCCCATATACACAAAGTCTCACCTATAGCCTGAATAAGTAGTGTTCCAGGCTTAAACATAAGATTGGCAGCTTCTCAAATACACGTAAATGCTCTGTTGTACGTAGGATTGCTATGAGTTGAAACCAACCCGATGGCACCTAATTACACATGTCAACATCTTGTCTGACAGACCAAGGTTGGGTGAGCAACACATTGTAGTGAGGGAGGAAGAGAGAAAAGCTTTGAGGACTGGGCCTAATTTGGGTTTTAGCATAGGGGTTAGGAGCGCTGGTTTTGGGGTCAGATGCACTTAAGTTTATACTCTATCTTTTCCACTTACTCTCTGTATGCTCTAGGGAAAGCTACACAAATTCTCTGACCCTGTTATCTCACCTATAAAATGAGTGCTTATAATAACAGTCATAGGATTGTTACGAGAATTAAATGAAATAATGTGTCTAGTATAGTGTCTGAATCATAATAAACCTTTGATCAATGGTGAGTATCACTCCACCACCACCACCACCACCACTGCTAGCACAACCACCATCACCACTACCACCACTGCCACCATCACCACCACCAACACCAGTACCATTTACATTAAAATGGAACCTTACTAATTTACCTGTATAGTGATCTCAACCCTTAAAATCTTTCTTGTTGCTTCCTCTCTATTATCAATATGTTATCTGTGACTGGCAGGGTGTTTGTGGTATGTTGGCCCTAAAGCTTTTTCTTTTCTTCCCTTCCATGTGCTGTTTGGCTATCTCGTTGCTTCCACTTCTTCTCTAGTCTCTACTTTCCCACCATGTGTTTCTGGTTGGGCACCATCTGCAATCCTAGGTGCTAAATTAAGTTCACCAGACAAGCTCAACATGAGCAGGAAGGACATTAGCTGCCTCAATCCAGCCATCTGTTGAAATAAGTCCCTTTTTCTCATGAGCAGGGTGTGCATATGGCAGGGGTGAGCTTTGGGCTGTAGTCCTCCCCGCCTCTGGTCTGTGGTGCCATCTGCAGACCTTGGCATCTGCCACTCTTTCATGGCCTGGCACTCCAGTTCCTGGCTAGGATGGGATATCTTTTGCAAACTCAGTCTGTTTGGCTGGAGCCTGATGTCCTGGCCAGAGGACAGAGGTCCAGCTTTATTCCAGAGGGCTGGACTCTACTTTCCATAAACCACAAGCTAAACCAAAACCCAAACCCGTTCCTGTCGAGTCGATTCTGACTCATAGCCACCCTGTAGGACAGAGTAGAACTGCCCCATAGGGTTTCCAAGGAGCAGGTGGTGGATTTGAACTGCCGACTTTTTGGTTAGCAGCCAAGCTCTTAACCACTGCGCCACCAGGGCTCTACCCACAAGTTACCACATGGCAATTTAGTGAAATGTCCAAAATAGTCCCCAATTATGTTGCCGGCACCAGTCTGTATTAGTCAGGACTCTTATTGTTGTATGTGACAAGTACTTAATTCAAATTCACTTAAGAGAAATTAATATCTCATGCGATTGAAAAAAGTCTAGGGTCCTGGTTTCAAGCATGGTTGAATCTAGGTGCTCATACTTTGTCAATGGGAAACCTATCTCTCTCCATCTCTTGGCTCTGTTCTCTTCTGTATTGGCTTCATTCTTAGGAAGATACATCATAGTGGTGGTTGTGCTGGACTTATTCCTTTCCTTCTCAGAAACTCCAGATGAGAGAGAGAGAGAGAGAAAGAGAGAGCGAGAGAGGCAGAGCGAGAGAGAGAGAAAGCCAATAATTCTCACGTATGTTATGGAATGGACATGTATTGCACTCAAGTGAATCACGATCATCCTTGAATCAGTCACCATGGCCAGAGGGATGGACAACGTGCTGAATGGTCAGACCTGAGGCATGTGATTACCTCTAGAGCCAGAGGCAGGGGTTAGCCCCAGGCAAACCCTATGGCCAGAAATGGAGAGGGGTGGTTCCCCACAGGGAAATCTCATATCTGAAGGAGAAGAAATTGATACTGGGGAGACAAAAAGAGTAGCTATGTATTGCATGGGTGATTTTGACTGGCTCCTATTCACCTGAACTTATCCCTCAACTTAACTTTCTGTGAAGGTGGAAAGAATATGTGCTTTGGAGTTTGCAAATCTATTCGAATCCTTGCTGTCTCAATTACTGGCTGAGTGATCTTGGGCAAATTGTTTAGCGTCCATGAGCCTTGGATCACTCTCCTTAAATTGGAAATGATAATACCTTACACCCAGCATAAGGAGCTCTGGTGGTGCAATGGTTAAGTGCTTGGCTGCTAACTGAAAAGTCGGTGGTTCAAACCCACCAGCTGCTCCTAGAGATCTGCTCCTGTAAAGATTGTTGTTGTTAGGTGCCATGGAGTTAGTTCTGTCTCATAGCGACCCTGTGTACAATAGAACAAAACACTGCCTGATCCTGCACCATCCTCACAATCATTGCTACGCTTGAGCCCATTGTTGGAGCCACTGTGTCAATCCATCTCATCAAAGGTCTTCCTCTCTTTCGCTGACCCTCTTGTTTACCAAGCATGATGTCCTTCTCTAGGGACTAGTCCCTCCTGATAACATGTCCAGAGTATGTAAGATGAAGCCTCACCATCCTTGCTTCTAAGTAACATTCTGGCTGTACTTCTTCCAAGACAGATTTGTTCATTCTTCTGGCAGTCCATCGTATATTCAATATTCTTTGCCAACACCATAATTCAAAGGTATCGATTCTTCTTTGGTCTTCTTTATTCGTTGTCCAGCTTTAGCATGCATATGAGGTGATTGAAAATACCAGCCTAGGAACCATATGGGGCTATTCTACTCTGTCCTAGAGGGTCGCTATGAAATGAAAAACCAAATTGCTTTAGCTATGAGTCAGAATCAACTTGGTGGAACACAACAACAACATCATAGAATTGTTGTGACTATTAAAGGTGAAAGCACTTGTGAAAAAATTAGCCCAGTGAGTGGCGGATAGTAAGCGCTCATTAAATTCTAGCTATTATTTTTCTTCTTATGTAATTAGACCCCTTGAAGTGATTCCCTCTTCAGCTTTCATGGGGAGCGGCCAGAAGGATAAGGGTCAAATAAAACATTGGTGAATAGCTCTCCATTCTTCCCTTTTTTCTTTTCCTTCTAATAAATATCCAGACATTGTCTTTGGGATGGCCTGGTCTACTACGGCCTTTTTCTCAATCTAAGGACTTGGACCCACTTTTTTTAAGGAGAAAAATAATTGGTTGCCACAATCAGAAATAGAATTTTAAGTTCATGTGCGCATAGTGGGGAGTAAGGGTATTGGGAACCCTGGTGGTGCAGTGGTTAAGAGCTACAGCTGCTAACCAAAAGGTCAGTAGTTCAAATCCACCAGCCTCTCCTTGGAAACCCTATGGGGCCAGTTCTACTCTGTCCTATAGGGTGGCTGAGCTGGAAATGGCAACGGGGTCATTTGTTGTTGTTGTTAAGGGTATTGCGAAGATGTGGAAAGAACTTTAAAATGTGGAAAGAACTTTAAAATGTCTTTGCCCAAAGGCATCACGGTTATAACAACCAGAACATGAATGCTGTTTTCTTTTTCTTTTGCCTTCATAGAAATGTCTGAATCCGCCAAAGCAATTTGGTTTTTCATTTGCAGGGATGGCAGGTATCATTTCCAAATATTGTTACAAATAAAACTTAATAGAAAACGTAATCAAATTAAAAAATTTCTTGACGTTCATAAAGGGATGTTATCCGTCAACCATGACGGGGCTGCAGTGGCACACGAGGGGGCGGTGGATGCTTTTGTGCCATCACTCACTGTCCTTGCCACGAGGTTCTCCACTCCATCCCTCCCCCCAATTTGGCTGCACTGTATTTGCTTAAAGATCATTGTCAGAGAAACAGACCAATCCCTTACTGGCCAGGCACTGAAATAGACCCCTTTTGAGTTCTCTGCAGAATCCTTGCCTTCTGAGTTTGACCGGTCGGTCAGACAATGGTGATTTCACTGCAGTGGCTGAGAAGGGCTCTTCCTGTGTCTTTGGCTATGTGAGAACTTTGTGCCCGAGTTCATGAGTGCAGTCTGGAAGCCATGGGTCCCTGGCCCTGGTAGCCAGACTCTTCCTCCATGTCTCCTGTGCAAATGGATCAACCATGCAAATGGGCCTATGCGTATCCCTAGACAGAAACCCAGAACTCTGGGCTAATAATATTGGGAAGGCTGGGGTGTTATTTACAGAGAGGTAACTAGGAGATAGAGACAGAAAGAATATAGGTCTAGAATCTGATTGTCCTAGGATTTACATCCTGTCCCCTTTGGGTGACGTTACACATGCCATTAGCTTTCTCTGGGTCTTGCTTTCCCCAGCTGAAAAACATGGTCAGTAATAATCCTTGTTCTGCCAAATTCACAAGGTTGTGGCTGAGGGGTAAATAGCATCAAGACTGTGGGAGCTTCTCCTATACGCATCTCACCCAGGCCAGGTGGCCGAGAAGTAAATGAGCTTATGAGTCACTGACTAAAAAGCAGTTGCCTTGGTTTCCCTTCATTTTGCTGGCTGGCCACCTCTAAGCCAGAATGGGGAGTAGATCCCCTTTCTTGTGCCATGCTTGGGTGATTGGCAGTGACATCCTGGAGTGAAGTGATGAGACGGAATATGAAAATATGTAAAAATTCTGGGGGAAGTGTGCCTCGATTGAGTCAAAGTGGACATATTGTGGTCCCGGGAGGAGAGAGGGTAGAGAGTGTGCCCTTTATCTGTCAGTTGTAATTGGAGGGCTTCCACTCTCCGATGTCCTTCGTCATTGAATCAGTTGACATTTTCTTGCTTTTCTTTTTTTTTTTTTTTTAAAGTTCTTTAGATTGTATTGTCTCAAACACATTTTAGCACTGTCTTTCAAATTTTTTTTTAATCGTAGTATTTATATTAGTTTCCTGTGGCTGTTGTAACAAATGACCACAAACTTGGTGGATTAAAATGACACACATTTAGTCTCTTACAGTTCTGGAGGCCGGAAGTTCAAAATCAGTCTCACTAGGCTAAAGTCAAGGTGTTGGCAGGGCTGGTTCCTCCTGGAGGCTGTAGGAGACATTTCCCTTCCTTGCCTTTTCTAGCTTCTGGAGGCCACCTGCCCTCCTTGGTCCACGACCCCTTTCTCGAATCACTGCAACCTCACGCTTCTGTCGTCACATCTCCTTCCTCTTGTGACTTCTTTGCTTCCTCAGAAGAACCCTTCTGATTACATCCAGGGCTTACTGGATAATCCAGGATAATCTCCTATTTTGAGATCCTTAATTTGATCACATTTGTAAATCCCCTTTGCCACATAAGGTAACATTCCCAGGTCCCGAGGACTAGAGCGTGGATATCTTTGGTGGAGAGAAGTATTATTTACTACCACAGTGTTGAAAAGGCAACAAGGAGAGAACAGAAAGAACAGGATCTGTTTGAGTCCCCATTCCTCTAATTGCTGGCTGTGTGGCCTTGGGAAAGTCACTTAACCTTTCTGAGCCTGTTTTCTCAATTGTAAAATTAATATAATGTTACGTCCGAGGGTTGCTGTAAGAACTGTGCTCCACAGGAGTTTTAATGGCTGATTTTTCAGACATAGATCATCAGGTCTTTCTTCCTTCTTCTGAGGTACCTCTGGGTGGACTCAAACCTCCAACCTTCAGTTAGCAGTGAACATGTGAGCTGTTTGCACCACCCAGGACTCCGGGTCCATCCTAGGGACTATAAAGATGTAGAGATAGGGCTTGAGATCGCAGGAGCAAGCACTCTCAGCTTCTCAGCTCTGACTGCTCCAACCCCCAATCAACCACAAAGTAGTTTTATAGGGCTACCTCTTTTCACTGTGTGCATTTATGAGTGCACCCTATAAATCTCCAGAACTGAAATACACACGAACCAAATAACTCATCCTACCTGAGCCTGCTGCTTAATAACTGAATGGTTCTGTGATGAATGGCTCTTCTCTTTTGGATACAGCGTTATGCCGCGGGAAGAATGAAGAGCAGATACAGTAGTCTTCCAAAAGTTTATAAACGAAGCCCATCCCTTCCCGTCTCTGCCTTAAGGTGGTTGTAAGGGAGTCTTTAGGAGATGGTTGCTCAAATTCATTATCAGCACTTATGTATTGAGTGCCAGCTGAATGCCAGTCACTCTGATAGGGTTGGGGGTGGGGAATTCAGGGAAGAATAAGATACAGTTTCCACCCTCTATGGGAGTCCTTGGATGGCACAAATGGTTAAGCACTCAGAAAGGTTGGAGGTTCAAACCCACTCAGTGGCACCTTGGAAGACAAGACTGGCAATCTGCTTTTGAAAGGCTATGGCTTGAAAACCCTATGGAGAAGTCCTTTTCTGCAGCACGTGGGATCACCATGAGTTGGAACGGACTCGGCAGTAGCTAACAACAACTACCCCCCTGTATCTTATTTGTTTATATTTCTTTGTGTCTACAAACCAGTACATGTACATCTGTGCGTCAGTTCGCAAGAGCTGTGTGGTCATAGGGAAGATACTCGGACTCTTGAAGCCCCATTTGGCATATGGGAGCATGCCCATTGCCAGGGCTGGCACAGGGGAGGTGCCCATGCATTTGTGTGCCTATGGAGGTGTAAGCATCAGAGGCAGGGTTGATGAGCTGGATGGGGTCGTTCACCATCAGAGGAGCTGGGACTCTAGCTCAGCCCTGAAGGAAGCATTAACAGAATATTCACAGCCCTGCCTGCCTTGTGCCTAATGGGGAGGGTGGGTCTATTCTGAGCACAGGATGATAACTTGAATAACACCAGGTCAGGGAGTTCTATGACCTCTCTTGGTTAAATTGTATCTTGATTGATTTTAACAGCTGGAAGTCACTTCTGACTATGTGGGCTGTGGAACATGGACTAAACCGTTGATAATTACCTTATTTTTTGGGAAATATATAGGGTTAGGAGACAGAGTAAAGGTGTGATTAAAAAAGTGACTCAGGAGTCAGTTAAATTTCAGCTCAGCCCTTCCCTCGCTGTGTGACCCTGGGATTATCTCTTTACCTCGCTGAGCCTCTATTTCATGATCTGTAACAAACAAACAGACCATAATAAAAGGATTATAATACCTATTTAACAGGGTCACCATAAGGAAAAAATCTGACATCGTCCAAATAGAGGGCTTAACACACGTAATGAGAACTTAATCAACATTGTTGTAGTGTGCTGTCAAGTTGATTCCAACTCATTGTGACCCTTTGTACGAGAGAACAAAACACTGCCTGGTTCTGCACTATCCCCACAGTCATTGGTATGTGTGAGCCCTTCGTTGCAGCCACTATGTCAGTCCATCTCCTTGAGGGTCTTCCTCTTTTTTGCTGACCCTCTACTTTACCAGGCATGATGTCGTTCTCCAGGGACTGGTCTCTCCTGATAATATGTCCCAAGTATGTGAGACATAGTCTCGCCATCCTTGCTTCTAAGGAGCATTCTGGTTGTACTTCTTCCAAGACAAATTTGTTCATTCTTCTAGCAGCCCATGGTATACTCAATATTCTTCACCAACACCATAATTCAAAGGCATCAATTCTTTTTCAGACCTCCTTATTCATTGTCCAGCTTTCGTGTGCATTTGAGGTGATTGAAAATACCATGGCTTGGGTCAGGAGCATCTTAGTCCTCAAAGTGACATCTTTGCTTTTTAACACTTTCAAGAGGTCTTTTGCAGCAGATTTCCTCAGTGCAGTATGTATTTTGATTTTTTGTCATATAATGACACTATATGACAGAGCAGAACTGCCCCTTAGGGTTTCCTTGGCTATAATCTTTACAGGAGCAGAGAGCCTGGTCTTTTCTCCCTTGAAGAGGCTGGGTGGGTTTGAACCGCCAACCTTTTAGTTAGCAGCTGAGTGCTTAACAGTTGATCACTAGGGCTCCTTTTCATCAACAATAACAATTATTATTAGGAAGAAAAGGATGGAACAAGAGTCAGAAAGGATAAAAGAAAGAGAAGAGAAGGAAAGATGAAGGAGGAAGATGGGAAGGAAGGAGGAAGGTGACAGAAGTAGCCATGAGCACGGTGTTCCCAGATTTGAGGGGTGTCCTGTAAAAGGGAGAGAAATTCTTAGTTCTTCAGACAGTCAGGTTAGGACTGGTTTGTACAAGTGGTAGGGAAGCTAGTCTTGGTTAATAGAAAAACCAGTAATCAGCTGCTGAGGAGTCAACTCTGACTCATGGCGCCCCCATGTGTATCCGAGTAGAACTGTGCTCCCTAGGGTTTTCAGTGGCTGATTTTTTGGAAGTAGATCACCAGGTCTTTCTTCCAAGGTGTCTCTGGGTGAACTCGAACCTCCAGTTTTCTGGTTAGTGCCGAGCTTGTCAGCCGTTTGCACCACCCGGGGACTCCATTTAGTATAAAGAACATCCATTCAAGAAGGGGATGTGTAAGTGGGGGCTGGCTGAAAAGGTGATAGGGATATTGAGAGAAGAATTTCTGTATAATACATAATCCTAATAAATTTACAGTTTCTTACCCATAATTAATCTTTAAAAATACTTATTGTGTGAATTCTTTGGTTCTATAAATAATATCAACAACCACACCCTAAAGCCTGAACCGTGTGCCAGGCCCTGGGCTAAGCTCTTTACTAGTAACACACATTTTATTGCTGTCACAACTGAGGTTCAGTGACCTCATCATCTCTTTTTAGGGAAGGGAGATTCAGGCCCAAAGACCAAGTCTCAGAGTTGGGTTTTAAATTATGAAAGAATGCTTCCAACCCCAGCAACCTGCATTGCAGTATTACTGTGTGCTCTGTGATTTATTTGTTGACACTCCATGTCAGTGTCTCCCTCTAGACTGTCAGCTCTTCAGATGCACAAATGCTAACCTATTTGTCATGGTGTCTTCTTGTGCCTAACTCTGCTCCAGGCAGAAATGGCGCGCCATCAGTACTTTGAAAGAATAAATACGTGAATTCAGATTCAAGAAGAGACAAGAGGATACAAGACGATGGGGACGAAGAGAAGAACAACTTTTATTAAGAGCCCTGGTGGTGCCAGTGGTTAAGTGCTTGGCTGCTAACCAGAAGGTCAGCAGTTCGAATTCACCAGCTGATCCTTAGAAACCCTCTAGGGCAGTTCTACTCTGTCCTACAGGGTTGCTACGAGTCGGAATTGACTTGATGGCAACAGGTTTTTTAATGTGTGTTAAGGAGTCTTATGGCTAATGCACTCAGCTGCTAATTGAAAGGTTGGAGGTTTGAGTCTACCCAGAGGTGCCTTGGAAGAAAGCCTGGAGATCTACTTTCAAACAATCAGCCACTGGAAGCCTTATAGAGCCCAGTTCTGTGCTGATACACACGGGGTCGCCACGAGTCAGAATCAACTCCGCGGCAACTTTTTTTGTTGTTGTTTTAATACGTATTAAACAGCAGCAACAACAAATCAAAAAACAACCCATTGCCGTTGAGTTGGTTCTGACTCACAGCAACCCTATAGGACAGAGCAGAACTGCCCCATAGGGTTCCCAAGGCTGTAAATCTTTACAGAAGCAGACTGCCACATCTTTCTCCCACAGAGCAGCTGGTGGGTTGGAACCACCAACCTTTTGGTTAGCAGCTGAGTTAGGCATTTTGTGTATATTATTCAGCCTTCTTCTAGGAAGCGTCTTTCTATGGCGGTGGCGATAAATCTAAGAGCTTTGTTTTCAGACATGCCTGCAGCTAACATATGCTCATCCAGCCAGACGAATTTTAAAGAGATTTGGAAGGTGGAGCAGATGTTACCTGTTGCTGTAGAGTTGATTCCGATTCATGGTGACCCCATGTGTTACACGGTAAAACTGCTTCATGGGGATTTCATTTCTTTTTTATGTATTTTTTTCTTTTTATTTATTTTTTTATTATTGTACTTTAGATGAAGGTTTACAGAACAAACTAGCTTCTCATTAAACAATTAGTACACATATTGTTTTGCGACACCAACCCCACAACATGTCACCTTCTCGACCTTGGGTTCCCCATTACCAGCTTTCCTGTCCCCTCCTGCCTTCTAGTCCTTGTCCCCGGGCTGGTGTGTCCCTTTAGTCTCATTTTGTTCTATGGGGCTGTCTAACCTTTGGCTGAAGGGTGAACCTCAGGAGTGACTTCTCTACTGAGCTATAAGGGTGTTCAGGGGCCATACTCTTGGGGTTTCTCCAGTCTCTGTCAGGCCAGTAAGTCTGGTCTTTTTTTGTGAGTTAGAATTGTGTTCTACATTTCCAGCTCTGTCTGGGACCCTCAGTCGTGATGGCTGTCAGAGCAGTGAGTGGTGGTAGCCGGGCACCATCTAGTTGTACTGGACTCAGTCTGGTGAAGGCGGGGTAGTTGTGGTCCGTTAGTCCTTTGGACTCATCTTTCCCTTGTGTCTTTGGTTTTTTTCATTCTCCCTTGCTCCCAAAGGAGTGAGACCAGTGAAGTATCTTAGATGGCTGCTCACAAGCTTTCAAGACCCCAGTTGCTACTCACCAAAGTAGAATGTAGAACATTTTCTTTACGAATTATGTTATGCCAATTGAGTTAGATATCTCCTGAGACCATGGTCCCCACAGCCCTCAGCCCAGTAATTCAGTCCCTCAGAAAGCTTGGATATGTCTATGGAGCTTCCATGACCTTGCCTTGGACAAGTTGTGCTGGCTTCCCCAGTATTGTGTACTGTCTTACCCTTCACCAAAGTTACCACTTATCTATTGTCTATATTTTGTTTTCTACCCCCATCCCTCTCCTCCCTTGTAACCATCAAAGATTATTTCTTTTGTGTGCAAACCTTTTCATGAGTTGTTACAGTAGAGGTCTCATACAATATTCGTCCTTTTGTGATTGACTTATTTCACCCAGCATAATGCCCTCCAGATTCATCCATGTTGTGAGATGCTTTGCAGATTCATCATTGTTCTTTATGGATGTGTAATACTCCACTGTGTGTATGTACCATAGTTTGTTTATCCATTCATCTGTTGATGGGCATCTAGGTTGTTTCCATTTTTTTGCTATTGTGAACAATGCTGCCATGAACATGGGTGTGCACATGGCTATTTGTGTGACAGTTTTTATTTCTCTAGGGTACGTTCCTAGAAGTGGGATTGCTGGATCATACGGTATTTCTATTTCTAGTTTTCTAAGGAAGTGTCATACTGTTTTCCAAAATGGTTGGATCATTTTGCATTTTCACCAGTGGTGCCTAGAGTTCCAATCTCCCCAAAGCCCCTCCAGCATTTATTATTTTCTGTTTTTTTTTTTGATTCGTGTCAGTAATGCTGGGGTGAGATGGTATCTCATTGTGGTTTTGATTTGCATTTCTCTAATGGCTAGTGATTGTGAGCATCTCCTCGTATGTTTGTTAGGGGCTTGAATGTCTTCTTTGGTGAAGTGTCTGTTCATTTCCTTTGCGCATTTTTTAATTGGATTATTTGTCTTTTTCTTGTAGAGGTGTTGGATTTTCCTGGAGATTTTAGAGATTAGACCTTTGTCTGATTTGTCATAGCCAAAAATTTTTTCCCAGTCTGCAGGTTCTCTTTTTACTCTTTTAGTGAAGTCTTTTGATGAGCGTAAGTGTTTAATTTTTAGAAGATCCCAGTAATCTAGCTTATCTTCTGGAGTTTGTGGGTTGTTAGTTATGGTTTGTATCTTGTTAATGCTGTGTATTAGGGCCTTGAGCGTTGATCCTGTTTTTTCTTCTATGATTTTTACAGTTTTTACACAGGGTTTTCTTGGCTGTAATCTTTATGGAAGCAGATCACCAGGCCTTTCTTCTGTGGCACTACTGGGTGAGTTGGAACCACCAACCTTTTGGTTAGTAGCCAAGAACAAGCCATTTGCATCACCCAGGGACTCCTTAACACACATTTGTTTTTGTGTGACATTGAGTCAATTCCAACTCATAGTGACCCTGTATGACAGAGTAGAACGGCCCCATAGGGTTTTCTAGGCTGTAATCTTTACTGGAGCAGAGCGCCAGGCCTTTTCTCCTATGGAGCTGCTGGTGGGTTTGAATCACCAATCTTACAGTAACAGCCGAGTGCTTTATCTATTGCACCACCAAACTCATTGCCATCGAGTTGATTCTGACTCACAGAGACCCTATAGAATAGAGTAGAACTGCTCCATAGGGTTTCCAAGGCTGTAATCTTTACAGAAGCAGACTGCCACATCTTTCTCCCATGGCTCACCTGGTGGGTTTGGATGACCAACCTTTTGGGTAGCAGCTGAGCACTTAACCGCTGTGCCACCAGGGGCTCCTTTAACACCTATTAGGCAGGCAATCAAAGAGCCCATTCTCCTGACGAATCCCTGTATCATGGAGTCTCTGCTTCCCTCTCCAGCCTCATTTTTCACTGTCCTTTTCCCTCTAACTCTTCACTTCAGCATCCCGACTCTTTTTCTTCCCTTTCTTCCTATGTACCGAGACTGCCCTCGATCATTTACTGAGACTTTTGCTCTCCTGATAGTTTTCTTCCTAACTCCTAGTATGTCTTTATAACTCAGTTTACATGCCACTTCCTGCAGGCAGCCTTCCCTGATTCCCATAGTCTGGATTAGGTGCCTGGCTATGGTAGGTGGAAGTCTAAAGGCACGCCTCCTTCTACCTCTTGCAAGATTCCCTGAACCCTGGTTAGTCCATCAAATAAAAATCTAGGTACTACTGTGAAGAGATGTTGAAGATGTAATTAAAATCTCAAACCAGTTGACTTTAAAAAGGGGAGATTATCCAGACAGGCCTAATCTAATCACACAAACAAACAAACAAACAAAAAAATACCCAAACCATTTGCCATTGAGTCAATTCCGACTGATGGCTAATCCATGTGTGTACAACTTTGCTCCACAGGGTTTTCAATGGCTGATTGTGTGGAAGTAGATCACCAGGCCTTTCTTCTGGGACATCTCTAGGTGGACTTGAGCCTCCAACCTTTTGGTTAGCCACGAGCATGCTGTCCATTGCACCACCCAGGAACTCCTGTCTAATCACATGTGCCCTTAAAAGCACAGAATTTTCTCCATCTGGTGTCAGAAGAAAAGGAGTGAAGGAGGAAGTCAGAGAGATTTGCAGCACAAGGAGGACGTGAGGAGCCATTTCTGGTTTGAAGATGGAGAAGACCATGTGAAAACGAATTGAGTGTCCTCTAGGACAGACAGCCCCCATGGTAGCCGGCAAGGAAAGGGGGGACCTTGGTCCTATAACTGCTACACTGGAGTCGGCCGCCATCCCGAGTGAGCCCAGCAGCACTGTCTCTCCCTGAGCCTCCAGCTGAGAGCCCTGCCAGGTGATATCTTTATTTCAGCCTTTCAAGACCCCGAGCAAAGAGCCCAACCCAGCCACCCAGACGCTGACCTACGGAACTGGGAGATTATAACCAGTAACTAGCTGCCATCAAGTCAACACCGATTCATGATGATCACATGTATGTTGGAGTAGAACTGTGCTCCATAGGGTTTGCAACGGCTGATTTTTTTTCAGAAGTAGATAGCTAGGCCTTTCTTCTGAGGCAACTCTGGGTGGACCTGAACCCCCAATCTTTAGGTGCGCAGCTGAACGCGTTAACTATTTGCACCATCCTGCTGCTAAACTTGTGGTAGTTTAATTCAGAGCAATAGAAAACGAATACCCCGCCCGTGGCCCTCAGCACTCTGGCAGTCTCCTATATCACAGTTGCCTTATAATAGCTTACTAAACTATACCTCTCCAATGAGATGCTGAGTTCTCTGAGGGCAGAGATAGTGCTCTCTCAGCTGCGTTCATGGTGGTGTTCTCCAATGCCAAGCACAGGGCCCAGAACACACAAGGCACTCAGTCAATGTTTGTTAAATGAGTAAGTGGATTCCCATAAAGGGCTGAAATGAAGACCTACCAGGACTGACGCCTTTCTACCTCAGTAGAACACTGTTAGGGGGCCATTTTGTAGGGGGACTAAGAAAGCTTCGAGAAGCCCTAGTGGTGCAGTGGTTAAATGCTTGGCTGCTGACCGAAACGTCGGCGGTTCAAACCCACCAGCTGCTCCGCAGGAGAAAGATGTGTCAGTCTGCTTTCGTAAAGATTACAGCCTTGGAAACACTATGGGGTAGTTCTACTCTGTCCTGTAGGGTCATTATAAGTCGGAATCGACTCGACAGCAATGAGTTTGGGTTTGGTTTGTGTATGCTTCAGTCCAAGTGGCTGCCATACCGACTTTTTATCTGGATATAGGAGGGATGATATTGCTCACCTTTCTGTGAGCACCCGAAATTCTGCTGCTAGGTTTCTCTTCTTTGGCCAAACGTGTTTCTTATTCCTGAGAGGCTACTCAACAGGTATCACTGGATAACGGGAAAGCTCAAACTTCCCAGCCCCAGTGTGGCACCTTCAAGGATACAGACTGGACTTGGTAGCCTGCACCAAGCTGGCACCAAATGCATGCCAGTTGTCTGTGGACTTAGCTTCCTAAAGCTCTTAATGTTGTCCGATCTTTGTCTCAACTCAAATATTAGTCAGGACTCTTGGCTGCATGTGGGCTTGCGGCAAAAGGGAGTTTATAGCTGCCTATACCTGGAACAGCTATGAGTCAGAACTGACTTGACGGCACCTCACATCGACAGCAGACCTGGAATAAGGGGCCCTGGTGTCACAGTGCTTAAGCACTTGGCTGCTAACCTAAAAGTCGGCAGTTCAAACTCACCAGCCGCTCCGTGGGAGAAAGATGTGGCAGTCTGCTTCTGTAAAGATTACAGCCTTGGAAACCCTATAGGGAAGTTCTACTCTGTGAGTCGGAATGAACTACATGGCAACAGGTTTGATTGGTTTTTAGTATACCTGGAATAGGAGTCCCTGGGTGGTGCAAATGGTTACGTGCTCGACCACTAGCTGAAAGATTGGCTGTTCGAACCCACCCAGAGGCACCTTGGAAGACAGTCCTGGTGATCTGCTTCTGAAAGATCACAGCCTTGAAAACTCTATGGAGCACATTTCTACTCTGGACGCATGGGGTCACCATCACTTGGAATCAACTCGTTGGCAACTAACAACAACATACCTGGAATGGCACCGATGGTTTGCACTTGGCTACAAACTTAGAGGTTAGCAGTTCAAATCCACCCAGCAGCAATGCAGAGGAGAGGCATGGTGGCCTGCTTCCATAAAGATTATAGCCAAGAAAACCCTACAGAGCAGTTCTACTCTGTAAAACATGGGTTCGCCATAAGTTGGAATGAACTCGATGGTTACAGTTTGTTTTTTTATAGTTTTAATGTCTAGGGGTTGTGGGTTCAGGAATGTTTGGGTCCAGGAGCTGCAGTGGGCTCATCAGGGTTTCATCTCTCCCGTCGTATTTTAGTTTGGCTTTCCTGCATGTATTGGTTTCTTTCTCCAAGTGACTTTCTACTCATGGCAGAAATGATGAGCCACGGCCATTTGGTTCCAGGACTGTACGGTCGCTACAGCTCATATCACCCAGGAAAAGCAGAGTACGCTTAAAAATAAAAAAATTAAAAAAAAAATTTTTTTTGAAATTATCCTAGGTCAAATCTTAGGGAGGGACATCGCTGGCTTAGTTTGGCCCATTCCTGTACCAGTGTCTGGTCAGCTGGTGTCACTTGTCCACATAGGTGGGGTGACCCCAGAGGAAAAGCTGGTACCAGAGGAAGATGATGCCCGCTGGCACAAGCAATAGATGCCGTCTGCAAGCCACGGTGACTCTCTGCGCCACCCCGGTCAGCGGTCATTCTCTTCTTTCCACCAAGTCGTTCTCGCTCATCGTTCTGCGTCATTGCACGTTCCCATCTCTCCTGACTTGTGACCTCAGCCGTTCTGATCACCCTCTTCTCCCCATTTCAGCACGTGCCCTCTTGGGAAACGCAGCCTTATCTCGTAACATCCCACCTCCCAGGGAGCCCCTTCTGGCAGCCCTCACAACCTGGGCAAGGCCCCGGCAAACACGGGTTTCTTTAAAAACCAGTATTGTGGATGTAGCCAATTACTAAAGAAGATTTAGGTAAAGGATGCACTACCTGGAGAAGTAAATGTTACTCATTAACCCTGAGAAGAAAATGATAAACTGTGCCCTTTCTACAACTCTAGGGATGCTAATTAGCAATTGAAGGCTGGCTTTCTAATCCTTTCTTTCTTGGAGAAAAAGAAACAGAGTTGTAAACAAAGCAGGAAAGGATGGGTACCTTCCTGCGGAGAAGCTAGCTAGTGAGTGGGATGTGGGTTCAGGAGATGGAAAAAAAAGAGTTTGAGGGGACAGGAGGTCTCCAGAGATCTGAAGGAATGTTACCTGGAAGAGGAAGCAGGTCTGCTCTGTGATACTCAGAGAGGCGAATTGCAGCTTGATACCAGGTATATAATTCTAGCAGGCTGAGCTCTCCAATGAGTATATTTACTCAGGAAGTGGTGAGCTCTTTATTTTTGGAGGTGTTCAAGCGGGGCCGGACGTCCACCAGCCAGAGATGATGCAGAGGGTGGCCATGTCGTGTGTGAGAGACAGTGGTGGTTCAGTGGTAGAATTCTCGCCTTCCACGTAGGGGACCAGGGTTCGATTCCTGGCCAATGCACCTCATGCGCAGCCACCACCCATCTGCTGGCGGAGGTGTGAGTGTTGCTAGGATGCTGAACAGGTTTCAGAGGATCTTCTGGACTAAGACAGACTAGGAAGAAAGGCCTGATGGTCTACTTCCAAAAATCAGTCAATGAAAACCCTGTGGATCACAGCAGTCCAATCCGAAATGGATCATGGGAATGGCGCGGGACCGGGCAGCACTTCATCTCATTGTGCATGCAGTCACCATGAATTGTGGTTGATAGCAGCTGACAACAGCACTCTGCTTTCAGAGCCTGCTATGGGCTGGGCACTTTACATACCAAAACCAAAACCAAATCCGTTGCTGTTGAGTCGATTCGGACTCATAGTGACCCTGTAGGACAAAGTAGAACAGAGTAGAACGGCCCCATAGGGTTTCCAAGGAGTGGCTGGTGGATTTGAACTGCCAGCGTTTTGGTTAACAGCCATAACTCTTAGCCACTGCGCCACCAGGACCTCTAATTCTCTCAACCAACATTCAGGGTGGACATTATTATTTCCTACCAGGCTGTTAATTCCTCGAGGGCACAAACTATATCTAACTTGTTCATCATTGTATATTTAATTTATTGCATAAGAATACTATGTGTTGAACAAATACACTTTAAAAATGGAGCAACTGTGGCTCACAAAGGCTAAAGGCCAGTCTGCTGGCGAATGGCAGAGTGAGAAGCAAAGCCAGCTCTGTCTAGCCACACATTGTAGAACATTCCAACCCACCATGCAACCTCCAGGTGACCCTTTCAAATCTCTTCAACAACTGGGCACATGGGCAATTCTTCCACTCCAGAAAGAAACCGCATTTGAATGGGGTGATTCCTAACCTTGGTTCTCTGCCCCCGGACAGCTGAGAGAGAAGCAAGCTTGGATAGGGACATTTCAATTGGAGTGTGGAAAAGGGAAAGACTGAGTAATGACCAAGACATAATAGTATAATGACATAATGGAGTAGCTGACACGTACTGAGTGCTTACATATGACAGGCACTCTGTCAAGAGATTCATATGCATTGCTTTATTTAATCTGCGTTTTGTTTCAGTGAGGTTGGATTTTCTAGATGAGAAAAAGGAAGCTTAGTTTCAGAAGCTCACCTAAACTTGCCCAACTGGTAAGTGGCAGAGTCAGGATATGAACACACGCAGTACGACTCATGATCCATGCTCTGAACAATGCCAGGAGACAGAGTGAATGATTCTAGCACATGGGAGCAATGACTGGGTCAAATACTACAGGCAGGCATTTAGTATAATGGTTATAAGAATCTGGAACTGACTGTGCTAGGTTCAGACCTGGCTGCACCGTTTAACAGCACTGTAACCCTGGCATGTTGCTTAACTTTTCTAGGTTCCCAAATCTTGACCTGTAAATTGGCAATAATACTGATGAGGGAGTATTGCAAGGACAGTCACTTCTGTGAGTCCAGCATTGGTCCAGTAGCAGGACCCTGGCTTCTTGATCAGATGGGCTTCTATTATGGGGATGGGGGAGGAGAGAGCAGGAGTCAGAGAAGACAAGCACTGAGGCTTCAAACAGTTTGCTGCTGGATTCAAACAGTTTCAGGATGGAGGAGACCTTAGAGGCCAGATGAGGAAACCTTGAAGTCCAGGCACAAGCTTTCTTCCTCTTCGTGAGAGCTTTTCTCTTTGTCACATAAATGAGAACAGCACCTGCAGCCTGGGAAAACACATAGAAGTTTTGTTTCCAAACACCCTTTGCTGCAGGTGTGGGAGCTAGTCACGTTTTCATTGCTGCCGGGTTTAATCCTGTCTCTGAAGCTGACACATGAGTCACTCTGCTGGTCCTGGGAGCACCATGGTGCACATTGGATTGTCGGAGGCACAGGGCCCATCCTGCCTTGTTTTCATTTTCCTGATGAAGTCAGATTACTGGCAGTAAATAGGGCCATTTGGGATGCTGATAGGATGATGACTCCATTTATACAGGAAGCTGAGCCAAGCTGCCTGCACTTTCTGAGTCTCCGACAAGAAGTCGCAGTGTTCCCTTCCAAGATCGATGCCCGCATGCCTGCTCAGCTTCCCTCTACAGCCTGAACGAGTGTTTACTGAGCCGTCTATGTACCAGGCACCACACTAGGTGTTCCATTCAGTCCTGACAATAGCCCTCTGAATTAAGCACTGACATGTGGTGCTAACAGTTAACACGCTCACTGCTCACCAAAAGGTTGAAGGTTTCCAGAGATGTTTTGGAAGAAAGGCCTGGCTATCTACTTCTGAAAACTCAGCCACTGAAAACCCTGTGGAGCACAGTTCTACTCTGACACACATGGGGTTGCCGTGAGTTGGAATCGATTTGATGGCAACTGGTATATAGAAAACAAGGAGCTCCTCAGAGATGGTAAGTGGCCTCACCGAGGTCACTTTGTTAGCTAGTGGAGCAACGGAGATTACAAACAGCCCCTTTATCTGCAAAGTACAGCCTTTTTCCTATATGAAGCTATCCCCCAATTACTGTCAGTCACTTTCACGCCTGTTATTGCACTTAAGCTTCATAATATCAGTATAAGGTAGCTGTTATCAAGAAAATTGAGTCTCAGAGAGTTTAATTAAATTATCCAAAGTCCCAGATTCAGACTCCTTCATTCCTTTGTCTTATATTTAATAAATACCCTCCATGTCCTGTTTCCTGTATTGGGCACGGGCTGAAAGCTATGATGAGACCCACATGTCCCCACCCTCAAGAAGTGATAAACATTGTCACACAGGTAGCCAGTTATGCTACAGTAAGTGACAGAAATGAGAAGTAGATAGTGTTTGAGATTAGAATTAGGGACGTATTAGGAAAGTACTCCTTGAAGAAGTGATATTTAAGGTGGGCCATGGTTAGGGAGTTTATTGGCTTCCCAGGCCTGTCATCACAAAATCCCCCCAAAGTGGGCAGCTTTAAACAACAGAAATGTATTGTCTCGCAGTTCTGGAGGCTAGTGGTCTGGATTCAGGGTGTTGGCAGTGCCATGTTCTCTCCGAGGCTCTCTGGGAAGGCCCTTTCTTGTCTCTCAGCTTCTGGTAGTCCCAGGCACTGCTTGGCTTATAGCTGCAGCATAGCTCCGAGGTCACCTGGCCATCTTCCCACTATTTGTCTCTCTGTCCCTTCTCTTCTTTTGTAAGGACATCACTCATATTGGATAAGGAATCTTGGTGGTGCAAGGGTAAAGCACTTGGCTGCTAACTGAAAGGTTGGCAGTTCGATCCCACCCAGTAGCTCTGTAGGAGAAGGACCTGGTGATCTGCTTCTATAATGATTACAGCCAAGGAAACCCTATGGGGCATTTCAACTACGTTATATGGGGTCGTTGTGAGTTTAAATCAACTTGACGGTATCCAACAACAACAACATATTGGATTAGGACCCACCATACTCTGGTATGGAGCCCTGGTGGCACAGTGGTTAAGAGCTCGGCTGCTAACCAAAAAGTCAGCAGTTCAAATCCACCAGGCACTTCTTGGAAACCCTATGGGACAGTTCTACTCTGTCCTATAGGGTTGCTGTGAGTTAGAATTGACTTGACAGCAAGGTGTTCGGTGTTTTGGTTTGGCACTCTGGTATGGCCTCATGTTAACCTAACTGAAAACATCTTCAAAAACCCTATTTCCAAGCAAGGCCACACTCACAGATACTGGTGGTTAGGATTTCAACATATCTTTTGAGGGGACACAATTCAATCCATAACAGGAAAGGAGAAAGCAGGACTCCAACCCAATTTTTGGAAGGCATAGTGGTCTTTTTCCTGCTGTATGCTAATAGCAAGGAAAGTAAGAACAATTAGCAATGCACAATTTTCCAAAGTTACTCAAATATTCTGTCTGGGCCTGCGCAGACCTTTCTGGAGTATTAAGAATGAGTCCAGGGAAAGTTATTTGCTTTCACTGGGAAGAAAGCAATAGACATGTAGCCATTAACTGAAATGTTTTTGGACATTAAGTCATTTCGTGGGGGAAATGGAATCTGGATGAACTGGCACCTCTGAGTGGGTTTGACGTTCAGGTCTCTTTCGTAGTTCTCCATACAATTTCCCCAGGGAAAATTGTTCCTCGGTATGGAGCCTGCTATTGCCAGATAAATGAAATAAATGAAACACCTTTGGCTTTGGGGTTCGGGAGTAAGAATGAGAAAGGCCAGAAGATACTTCTCGAATGTGAATCATTTCTATGAGCTCACAGCATGCTAGAGTTGGAAGGAACTTTAGATTCAACTCTGTCCCATCCCCTCACTTGATAAGTGAAGAAACTGAGTCCCAGAGAAGGGAAGTGACCAGCTAATGGTCAAACCCTCTCTGGTGGCAGAGCTGGAAAAATAACCCTGGTGTGTCAGTCATGTAAACAGAGACCACTCTAGGTATTGTAAGTATGAAGTCATTTAATAAAGGGAATTAATTAATGGCTTATACAATCATTGGAAAGACTAGAGCAAAGGTTGGGAAAAGCTGCTACCGCCTCTCAGCTCTACTGCTATCTGTCAAATATTCTGGAACTGCAGAAACCACCACTGAGGATTATAGCTGCTTGCAGCATCGAGACAAGTGATTTGTAAGAGAAAGTCTGGGGATTTTCTGTAAAATCTTTCATCTGCTAAAGTCTATACATACATGCGCGGCCAACGTAGAGAAGCAAAGATATGGTTTCTGCCTTTCTTCTTCCTTCCGTCTCTCTTGACAGAATTGAAAACACAACCCTATGGCAAAGAAGTCTGGGACATGTAGCTCCCAGGCTTGCAGCCCTTGTGAAAGAGGAGAGAGCTTAGAAAGGAGTGGAAATGGTGCTGAATTTGTAACAGGCTTTCCTGACACAGCAGATCAACTGGATTCTCTCTCCTTTCTTCCATTACCCTGTCCTTCCCGCGCTTCCTCCCTCTTTCCTTTCCAGGAGATCTGGTGAGAGACTTAGAGGACTGTTGTCAATTTGGGTTGAGACCTGACTTGGGTAAAATGGTAGAGGCTAGATGTGAACAGTAGCACATATTTGGTGGAGGAAGAGTTTTCACAGAATATTTGTGGACAAGGGAAATCTGGACAAGCTTCAAAATTAACTAGAAAAAGTCCAATGCATGATAGGGAAATAGGCAAGATACAGTAGCAGTTCAAGGCATGGACTGTAGATTCAGACAGATTGGATTCCAGTCCTGATTCTTTTCTTCACTAACTGTGGGATTTTGAGCATTTGACTTAATTTTTGTCTTAGTCTTCCTGTCTGTGAAATGGAGCGATAATATTTAATCTCATAGAGTTCTCATGAGACTTGCATGAAATAATACATATTTCGCAATGCTTAGCACACAATGAAAATTTAATAAGTGGCTGCTTCTTATTAAAATTATTTTACATTATTAGTAGTATAACTAACATTGGGAATACATCAGTCAGGGTTCAGTTGCAGAGATCAGAATTCACTCCAGCTGGTTTAAGCAGACATGGATCAATTACAATACATAGAATGGCTTTCCAGATGATTAGAGAGGTTGATGGACTGCCAGAAGAATGAACAAATCTGTCTGGGAAGAAATACAGCCAGAATGCTCCTTAGAAGCAAGGAGACTTTGTCTCACATACTTTGGACATGTTAATGGGGGGGACCAGTCCCTAGGGAAGGACATCTTGCTTGGTAAAGTAAAGGGTCAGCGAAGAAGAGGAAGACTCTTGACAAGATGGATTGACACAGTGGCTGCAACAGTGGGCTCAAACGTAACAATGATTGTGAGGATGGTGCAGGATCTGGCAGTGTTTTGTTCTGTTGTACATGGGGTCGCTATGAGTTGAAACTGACTCGATGGCACCCAACAACAACAGCAGAGAGGTTGAATAAGCAAACTCCTGGTTGAGCTCTCAGGAACAACTTAGAGAACTGGGACACCCAGGAGGTCCTGCTTCTTTTCTGATCTGAAACCCTCCTGCTGAACTGGGAAGCTGCTGCTGCAGCTGTTGGTTTCAGAACCACTTGCCTCTGTCATAAATAGGAAGCCAGAAAGACCAGGAAGCCATCTACTAAATTAGGAAGCTGCCCATACAAATACTGGCTCTAGGGCCATGCCAACCAGGCATGATCAAGAAGGCATGAGAGAAAAGTCAGACTCATCCAGAATGGTGTTTGTCTACAGAAAGAGAAGAATCAGCAGAGATCACCTCCACTCCATTTCCACCTTCCAAATCTCAGACAAGTACATCTAATCCAAATCACATCTATGACCCTAGCTACAAGGGAGTCTGGAGAATGCAGTGTGTAGCTTTCTAGACTCTACAGTGCAAGAAGGCACTCCAGAGGGAAGCTGAGTGCCAATCCACTGTATTAACCATAGGGAAACCTAATTTTCTTACCTCTAATGTTTTCATGGGGAGGGACTTCCTAGAGAAACACCCTGGCTACACTTTCCCTATCCCATGGGAGCAGATGTGAAGTACCTAATCCCTGATCTTAGGAGAAGGGGCTGTGCAGGCATAGTCAACCCTTTTGAGTTCCTCTTTGGGCTCTGCCTGCAGCCAACAAGGGTGATGCACCTCTCCTCCTGCCCACAAAGTCACCTTAGCCTGAAGGTCCTTTCCCTGTGCCCATGGCCTGCAATTGACCAGCTATGACAGGACAGGGTGAATACATTTCTCTCATCCAAGGGTAAAGTGTTATCAAGCCTACTTGCCTACAGAACAAAGCTATTTTCTGTAAACAGATTTATCACTAATAAAACTCACATTTTGACCTCCAATAGCCTGCACCCAGTGTCTATTTTCTATTTGATTCCAAACTTAAGCAAGGGATAATGAGTGTTTACATACTGACCCATTAAAACACCATTATTTATTTAGAGCCCTAGCAGATAATTAACAGAAGAAATACAAATGGCAAATAGGGAATGTTCAAACATAGAAGCAATTAAACTCTAGTTTAAACAATACAAAGAAAAACTTTTAGCCTAACAAATTAAAAAAGAAGTTAATGCTCTGTGTTTATGATAAAGTGGCTAAATGTACTGACATACACCGATGGTGGGTATATAAGTTGATGTATCTGGGGAGAGAAATTTTGCAATATGTGTGTAGGAAGAAAGGCCTGGCCATCTACTTCCAAACATTAGCCAACAAAAACCTTATGGATCCTAACAGAACGTCATCTGACTTGCTTACTTTGGACACATCGTCAGACAGGATCCATCATTAGAGGAGACCATCATGTTTGGTGAAGCAGAGGGCCAATCAGTGTGTGGAAGACCCTCGGTGAGATGGATTGGCACAATAGCTGCAATGATGGACTCAAACATGTTGGTGATTGTGAGGATGATGCAGGTCTGGACAAGGTTTCATTCTGTTGTACACCATGTTGCCATGAATCAGAGTAGACTCAGTAGCCAACAACAACATCAAAGTCATACAGTTGGCCCAGCAATCCTGTATCTAAGCACTTCTCCTAAGGAAAAACTCAGAATTATCCATTTCTGTGTTATTTATCATAGCGAAAAATTAGAGACTGCCTCAAGATTCCAAAATAGGGCATTTAGTAAATAGTTGAAGTACATCCCTAAATGAATGGTTACAAAAAAAAAAAAAAAACAAGGACAAAAACCAAACCTGTTGCCGTCAAGTCAATTCCAACTCATAGTGACCCCGTAGGACAGTGTAGAACTGCCCCATAGGGTTTCCCAGGAATGGCTGGTGGATTTGAACTGCCAACCTGTTGGTTAGCAGCCAAGCTTTTAACCACTGGTCTCCAAAATGAATGGTACTGTGCTATTAAACACGATTCAGTGTATCAATACTTCATGTCGTCTGGCAATAATCATGATGTAGTATTAAGTGAAAAAGATTATAAAACAGTGTGTATCCTATTATCTTGATTGTATAAGAAATTACATAAATACATGTGAAAAAGGTAGCTATGATATATATCAAAGTGTTAGTGGTCTCTCAGATATGACATTTGTGTACTTTCGAAGTATTCTTCGATGGATAGGAAGGCTGGGGTGACAAAATGTACCTGTGTTCTAGGGTTTGAGTAGCTGCTTCTTCCTAGCATTTTCCACTCTTCTACTCTGCTTCTTCTTTCTTGTCCAACTGCAGCCTACAAGAGGAGATTTTGTTATTCTGATGGTCTCTTTATGGTTCCTTTTTAACTAGAGATCATGATTGTTTTGTCATTTATTATACAAACAATTATGGCCACTGCCTTAGCTCTCTAGTGCTGCTATCCCAGAAACACCACAGGTGGGTGGCTTTAACAAACAGAAATTTATTTTCTTACAGTTTAGGAGGCTAGAATCTGAATTCAGGGCTCCAGCTCTAGTGGAAGGCTCTGTCTGTCTGTTGGCTCTGGGGGAAGGTCCTTGCTCTTTGATTCCTTGGCAATCTCCATGTGGTGTGGCGTCAATCTGTCCCCATCTCTGCTTGCTTCTCTGTCTTGATCTGCTCTTTCTCTACCTCAAAGTTGACTGGCTTAAAACACACCCTACACTTAACATAAGAAAGAAAACCCATTGCCAGATGGGACTATGACCACAGGTGGAGGGCTTAGGATTTACAACACATATTTTTGGGGACATAATTCAATCTATAACAGCCATATTAACAGAAATAAAAACCTTCACTGACAATCCTGCCACCCCTCTTTTCCCTGTCTGTCCCCCTCCATATGCATGCAGTATTTGTTTGTGTAACAATGTATTCTTACAACAGTGTTCTTGAGAATTGCTTAAAACATTGTTTTTACAACAATGTTCTTAAACTTTGAAACCATTTTCTGCTTTTCTTTTTTGTTTTAGCTATCCATATACTCAAAGCATTTTTCCACTGTTTCTGCATAGCCCATCCATCTGCACCTGCCTGAGAAAGGAAAGCCATGTGGAACTGTGTAGAGGAGTCTGGGTCATTTGAGCGCTTTCTGGTAGCCTTTGGCAGCGCAGGCAGGTATGGACAGTGAAAGGCCAGCCCTGACTCTAGCTGCCAAAGCTGAGGGCCTGGTCCAATACCTGGACAAATGAGGGCTCTTGGTAAGGTGGTGCTAATGTAAGGTTGGACCATCTTCTGGGTTGTTCCAATGCTGATGGCCTTGTACCTGTTTCTGTCAGACTGATGTTTTCCAGAATCTGGTTTGGATGTTGGGCCTTGTCCAAGGATGTGACCAGGAATGGATTACCTAATAAGCAAGGTGTGCGTGGGGTTACCTGTGCTTACTTACTAATCTGCAGTGCACAATTTCACCTGTTTTTCGCCACATCAAAGATATGGTGAATCCCATGTGAAATTGCATACCTCTCAAGATTAGTGTGAGGGTCGAATGAAATGAAATGGTAAAGCACTCAGACCTGTGCCTGAAATACAGCAAGAGCCTGCTACTGAAACAACCCTGTCTCAGTTATCTAGTGCTGCTATAAAAGAAATATCGTAAGCAGATGGCTTTAACAAAGAGAAATTTATTCTCTCACAGTCTAGTAGGCTAAAGGTCCAAATTCGGGCATCAGCTCCAGGGGAAGTCTTTCTCTCTTTATCAGCTCTGGAGGAAGACCCTTGTCATCAATCTTCCCATGGTCTAGGAGCTTCTCAGCACAGGAACCTCTCATCCAAAGGATGTGCTCTGCTCCCAGCAGTGCTTTCTTGGTGGAATGAGGTCCCCATGTCTCTCTGCTTGCCTCTCTCTTTTACATCCCAAAAAGAGATTGGCGCAAGACACAATTCAGTCTTGTAGATTGAGTCCTGCCTCATTAACATAACTGCAACTAATCCCATCTCATCAACATCATAGAGATAGGGTTTACAACACATAGGAAAGTCACATCAGATGACAAAATGGTGGACAGTCACACAATACTGGGAATTATGGCCTAGCCAAATTGATACATATATTTTTTGAGGACACAATTCAATCCATAACAAACCCTAAAATGTGAGTATTATTACCCTCAATTTACTGATAAGGAAGATGTGACTCAGAGAACTTGAATAACTTGCTTAGGTTTATGAAGATGGTAAGTTGAGTGCCCTTCATCAACAGAATATTCAATTACTTATTTGGGTCTTTGAACCAAGCTAGAAAACTCCATTCGAGTCTGGAATGCCCAGGGATCCAATGGTGGCCACTGGCCAGATAGTACTCTGATTATTGATAAGGAATATAGCCAATTAGCTCTGCTGAATTCTTGCTCAATGGTTCTAACCTGGCTGCAGGTTAGAATCACCTGAGGAAGGACTTGAACAATCCAAGTGTCCAGATCACACCCCAGACCAATTAAATCAGCATTTCTAGAGGCAGACCCAGGCATAGGTTCTTTAAGTTCCCCAGGAAATTCCTCTGTGCAGGCAAGTTTGCGGACCAAGATAGTAGCAGACCAGGTTACTCATTCATCAGATGGCAGTGAATGGTAGGAAAAGGAAAGCAAATTACCCTTAGTCAGTGTCATTGTTTGATTAACCTGCTTATAAATGTTGGCAATGGAAGCATATATTACCAGTGGATGAAGTGATGTTTTACATGATTGATGAATGGCTTTTTATGCAGTTTTATGCATTGATAGGAACATCAGGCATTAACAGTACATGCTCACCTTGCTGGAAAAAGTAGATACATTTGTATACTGGGCAAAAAAAGTAATCTTTTATATTTTGCACTATTCTCCAACTGCACTATAGTTTTTTTTAATTTTTTTTATTTTTTATTGTACCTCAGCTGAAGGCTTACAGAACAAATAGTTTCTCATGAAACAGTAGTACACATGTTGTTTTATGACATTGGTTGACAACCCCACAACATGTCAACCCTCTAACTTCCCAACCTTTTTTTTTTTTGGTGAAAATACACATAGCCAAAGATACACCATTTCAAAAATTTCTACATGCACAGTTCAGTGACATTGACTATGCTCTT
>NW_004443958.1:18590408-18655655 GCF_000243295.1 Trichechus manatus latirostris | reverse complement strand
CTCTTATTTCTCTAGGATATATTCCTAGGAGTGGGATTGCTGGATCAAATGGTATGTCTATTTCTAGCTTCTGAGGAAGCGCCATATCATTTTCCAAAACGATTGTAAACTGCACTATAGTTTTATTAAAAAAAATCCAACACAACTTAAAATGATGTGAAAGGCCGACATTTACTGAGCATTTACTCTGTGTGATGTAGTATTTATTATGAATGAACTCCTTTACTAAGTGTATCGATTTTATTCTTTCAGCCACCCTGTGAGTTATTTACATTTTTTGGATATAAAAGCAGGCCCAGAGAAATTAACCAACATGACTTAAGTCACACAGACAGTAAGCAGTAGAATCAGATTTAGAAGCCAGGATTGACTTCAAAACCCATAAACTTATCACACTATCTACAGTCTTCACTCATATTTATTCTGAAATGCATCCTCCTTTTGCCAGTGTGATTTCTACCCATTTGACATTTAATTTTCCCACACATCTCTTTAAAGAAATTAGCAAAAAAGACAAGTGGCAGCCATCTTTTCAATTCATATTTACTCATTCACCTCATATTGGTCAGGTATCTGTTACTGTTGTTGGGTGTTGTAGAGATGATTTCGACTCATGGCGACCCTATGTGTGACAGAGTAGAACTGCCCCATAGGGTTTTCTGGGCTGTAGTCTTTCCAGGAGCAGATTGGCAGGTCTTTCTTCCATGGAGCTCTTGGTGGTTCGAACTGCCAACCTTTCAGTTAGCAGCTGAGGACTTAACCGTTGTACCACCAGGGCTCCTTATCTGATATCTATTTGTTCCAAATTCATGAGGTTCATGATCCATGGATGCCGACAGTCTAGAGGAGGATACAGCCCTGCAAACACCTGCTCTGACAGGGTGGTCCTGGGCTTCGATGGAGTTCAAAGCAGAGCATCCACCCTGGATGGAGATGGGGTGATGGGACGTTGGTAAGATGTTAACCCTGAATTTTATTTTGGACAAGGAGAAAAGAATCAAGTGAAGAGTGAGAAAGGTAGAAGGCATAACAGGTGGATGTAATAAACATATAAAGGGGAGCTGCAAGGAATTCAACATGGCTGGAACATAAGGTGGGTGTCAGGCAGGGGCTGGGTCTTAGGTATCCAGTTGCCATCAAGTCGATTTTGACTCATGGTGACCCAATGTGTTTCAGAGCAGAGCTGTGCTCCATAAGGTTTTCATTTGTTGACCTTTCAGAGGTAGACCTCTAGTCCTTTTTTCTGAGGTCTCTCTGGTTGGTTGTGAACCACCAACCTTTCAGTTAGTAGTCAAATGCTTAATTGTTTGCCCCATCCATGGTCTTAGGTATACAAATTGTTTTTGACCTGACAAATCTCATTGATGCTGTGCATCCTGAATGTCATTCAGTCACATGTGTAATAACAATATCAGATAATATGTATAGAGTCCTTATTGTGTGCCGGCCACTGCTCTAAATGCTTTACTTATTTTCTTCCTTAGTTCTCTCTACAATCTTCATGGGGTAAGTTCTCCCCATTTTATAGCTGACTTAAACTCTTTCATAGTCCTTGTATATACAGTGTACCACCCACTTCTTCCACCTCTCAGGCTCTTTGGCAGCATACTTTTACCACTGAAAGTATTTGCTGCCCTCCAGTGGGGACTTGCATAATGGCAAAATGTGAAAGAAACATTCGCTGAAGCAAAATAGCTGGGATATGAGGCTTGCAAGTAAGGTAGTGCAACCAGGAGGTGTGATTGGGTAAAAATTTTGCCTCTTTTGGCTTTTGTACCCCTAGATAAGCCTTCTAAGCATATTTATGGTTTCCTATGTGATAGCTAGGGAGCCCTGGTTTTCTTTTTTTGTGTCATATTTGAAAAACCAGAGGTTCCCCATGTAACTTAATGGAAGGTCCCACGACAAGCGTCAGCAACCAAGGTCTGGAGGTATGGACGAGCACCTGCTAATTATGGGGTTTGAGAACCTTAAAAGTTCTGTGGTAATCATGTAGTACTAGATAATATTTTTTGAAATCCATATTACTAACCAAAAATTTAAACTCACTCCATGATTCAGCATGCTTCCATTAATGAAAACACGTTATCAAAAAAAAAAAAAAAAATCAAAACAGAAAATAATTGGATCTTGAGTGCAACTGTACAATAGAGAACTTTCCATCAAGACTTCCTAGGTGGAAATGCTAAATGTACATGTGTCTTTTTGTGTGTTTCCAGTAGGAGCCATAACTGTTTGGATATATATATATAAAAATTTGGAAACACCAAACAGCCACATTTCAAATCCATGGGATTATTGACGTACGTACCAAGTAAGCTTGCACGTGTGTGCCCGTATGCATGCCGTGTGTCTATTTATAGACTTTTTCATTCCAGCAAGTGTCTGAGGGAGCTGTGATTCAGTAATAGACCAGACTGTCCAGCAAATCGATGCGGGATGGGAGTGCTGGGAAAGCCCAAAGCCTTTTTAATGTAACTGCTGCAATATCATCTTCTCCTTTCTCCACTTTGCAGCATAATCTTTTGCAAAGAAGACAAAGATGAAGATTCAGACTTAAAAGTAGAAGAATCAGCAGATGTCATGAATATTTTTAAACCAGTTACTGAGACGTTCCTGCAGAAGCAGGCACAAGAAATATAGATGTGGCTTCCTGCACCAAACTTGGTTTATTTCTGAGATCATTCCTTCATCACAGCTCGAGCTGCATTCCAATGTATTCTGAACAAGCCGATCAACAGTCAGGGCATTCCTGGTTGTTAGCAACCCTGCAGACAATTTACCAGGCGTATCATTGCTGTTGACTTTAATAACAATTACTGCAGAGTGCTATTTTCCCACCAATGGCCGGAAGCAGGAAGGGCTGCTCAGACCCACGTAAGTGACTGGTAAAGCAAGTAAATATTTCAAGTGTCTCCTTCTGTCCCTGCTCCCACCTCCCAGGGCAGGCCTTAATGGAAATAGCCACGCTATGGCAATGGGGTTCATGAAAATAGATTGCAGCTTTGGGGAAGGGGTACCTCAGAAATTTTATAATCTGCAACTCAGTATGGAATTTTATTGTGTTGTTAGGTGCTGTTGAGTCGATGTCTACTTATAGCAACCCCATGTGACGGAGTAGAATTGCCCCATAGGGTTTTCTAGGCTGTAATCTCTATGGGAGCAAATCACCAGGTCTTTCTCCTGCAGAGCTGCTGGGTGGTTTTGAACCACCAACCTTTCAGTTAACAGCCGAGTGCTTAACCTATTGCACCACTATAGAATACTCTGGAATAATACCTCACTGCCTTGTGGCAGGACTGCATGTTCTTGTGTGATAGAGATAGCACACCAATAAGCACAGGTGCCCAATCTAACTCATTAACACATAATCACTGAGCTCCCAGTTCCTCGCTGAGGAACTGGGGACCAGGGCCTCCAACCGGTTCAAACCCCTGTTGAGAATTTGCATTTCTAACAAGTTCCCTGCTGTCTTGGTTATCTACCACTGCTATAACAGAAATACCACAAGTGGATGGTTTTAACAAAGAGAAATTTATTCTCTTATAGTCTAGGAGGCTAGAAGTCCGAATTCAGTGTGCCAGCTCCAGGGGAAGGCTTTCTCTCTCTATTGGCTCTGGGGGAAGGTCCTTGTCATCAATCTTCCCCTTGTCCAGGAGTTTTTCAGTGCAGGCACCGCATTCCTGGCTCTGCTTTATTGGTGGCATGAGGTTCCCTTGTCTCTCTGCTTGCTTCTGTCTTTTATATCTCAACAGAGATTGACTTAAGACACAACCTAATCTTGTAGATTGAGTCCTGCCTCATTAATGTAAATACCTCTAATCCTGCCTTATTAATATCATAGAGGCAGGATTCACAATACATAGGACAAAATGGTGGACAATGACACAATAGTGGGAATCATGGCCTAGCCAAGTTGACAGATATTTTTAGGGGACACAATTCCATCCATAACATTCCACCTTTTGGCTCCCCAAAATTCATATCCTTGCCACATGTAAAACACATTCACCCTGTCATATCATAGCAAAGGTCTGAATTCAACTCCATGTCCAAAATCCAAAAATTCCTCTTCATCTGTGAAATCTAGACTACAAGTTATCTGCTTCCGAAGTATGATGGCGGAACAGGCATAAGCTAGACATTTCTATTACAAATGGAGGAATTGGAGGGAAAGAAGGAATAACAGACACCAAGCAACTCAGCAGAACACATTATATTAGCCCTCAGTTTGAAAATAATCGTCTGTTCTCTGAGACCATTTACACAATGGCCCTGCCCTCCAGACTCTGGGTGTTGGCCACACTCTCTAGATTCTGAGTGGAGGCCCCTTGGCCCTGGGCTTCAGCTCTGCCTTCCAGGCCCACTGGGACAGCAACTCTGTTCCCTTGCATTTGGGCGGCCCCATTCTCCTAGTCCGTCTGAGTAACCACTCTACCCTTAGAAACTGAGGCAGCTCTAGCTTCTTGTGTTCCTTGTCTGTTCTGCTTTTGCTTCCTGATTTCTTGGCCTCTCGGCCCCTCAGGCCTCATGCTTGCATCTGCCCTGCAAGTGTTCCAAAGCTCCGTAGCTCCACCGATAAGCGCCTGGAGGCACCCCATTCCACCAGTAAAGTTCAGCTGGAAGACACTCAGCTCTCTTGCTCCATGGGTCGGCAAGCCTAGCTCTACTGTTAAGTGTCCGGAGGCACCGTACTCTGCCAGGAAGCCTTCTGCACTCAGGCACTCAGCTCTCTTGCTCCATCGTCGGTCGGCTCCAGTACTGTCTCGCGCTGGTCTCCTCATTCTGCCTGTTCCCTGCTGCTGCTTCTCATGCTGTTGTAACAAGAATACCATATATGGGTGGCTTTAAATAACAGAAATTCATTTTCTTGCAGTTCTGAGGCTAAGAATCCTAATCAGGGTCTCAGGTGTGTCGATTCTTCCTGTGGGCCTCTCTCCTACTTTCTGGTGACTGTTGACAATCTTTGGTATTCCTTTGGTTGTAGACAGGTTCTCACAAGCATCTGTCGTCACCCTGTGAGTGTCCTCCCCCTGCTCTTTTTATAAGACACCACTCAGAAGGGATTAGGTTTAGGACCCACCCTGCTCCAGCACGGCCTCATCAGTGTAACAAAGGAAAACCCATATTTCCAAATAGGGTCATGTTTTCAGGTACAGCAGGAAAGAGAGTTCAAAGAATTTAGACCTTCACTGCCCACCCAAAGGAAGACCTGAGCAGGTTGGCTCACTCCAGGAGAGCGGGAAGAGGCAGAGGCAGGGAAGGACAGCCAGAAGGAAGCTATGCCTAAAATTAAATGGAGACTTTAAAAAAATTAAAAAAAAAAATTGTACTTTAGATGAAGGTTTACAGAAAAAACTAGTTTCTCATTAAACAGTTAGTACCTGTGTTGTTTTATGACACTGGTTAACTACCCCACAACATGTCAACACTCTTCCTTCTCGACCTTGGGTTCCCTATCACCAGCTTTCCTGTCCCCTCCTGCCTTCTAGTCCTTGCCCCTGGGCTGGTGTGCCCCTTTAGTCTTGTTTTGTTTTATGGGCCTGTCTAATCTTTGGCTGAACAGTGAACCTCAGGAGTGACTTCATTACTGAGAGAAAAGGGTGTCTGGGGGCCATATTCTCGGAGTTTCTCCAGTCTTTCTCAGGCCAGTAAGTCTGGTCTTTTTTTGTGAGTTAGTATTTTGTTCTACATTTTTCTCCAGCTCTGTCCTGGACCCTCTATTGTGAACCCTGTCAGAGCAGTCAGTGGTGGTAGCTGGGCGCCATCTAGTTGTGCTAGACTCAGTCTGGTGGAGGCTGTGGTAGTTGTGGTCCATTAGTCCTTAGGACTAATCCTTCCCTTGTGGCTTTAGTTTTCTTCCTTCTTCCTTGCTCCTGAAGTGGTGAAACCAGTGGAGTATCTTAGATGGCTACTCACAGGCTTTTAAGACCCCAGACACTACTCACCAAAGTTGAATGTAGAACATTTTCTTTATAAACTATGTTATGCCAATTAAGCTAGATGTTCCCTGAGACCATGGTCCCCACAGCCCTCTGGCCAGCAATTCAGTCCCTTAGGGAATTTGGATGTATCTATGGAGTTTCCATGACTTTGCCTTGTACAAGTTGTGCTGGCTTCCCCAGTGTTGTGTACTGTTTTACCCTTCACTGAAGTTACCACTTATCTATAGTTTATTTAGTGTTCCCCCCTCACACTCCTCCCCCCACCTCATAACTATCAAACATTGTTTCTTTTTGTGTGTAAACCTTTTCATGAGTTTTTACAGTAGGGTCGCATACAATATTTGGTCTTTTTTGGTTGACGTATTTCACTCATCATAATGCCCTCCAGATTCATCCATGTTATGAGATGTTTCGCAGATTCAACATTGTTCTTTATCTTTGCATAATACTCCATTTTGTGTATGTACCATAGTTTGTTTATCCATTCATCTGTTGATGGGCATCTAGGTTGTTTCCATCTTTTTTGCTATTGTGAACAATGCTGCAGTGAACATGGGTGTGCATATGTCTATTCGTGCGACAACTTATTTCTCTAGGATATTTTGCTAGGAGTGGGATTGCTAGATCATGAGGTAGTTCTACTTCTAGCTTTCTAAGGAAGCGCCATATCATTTTCCAAAATGGTTGTATCATTTTGCATTCCCACCAGAAGTGCATAAGAGTTCCCACCTCCCTGCAGCCTCTCCAACATTTGTTATTTCCAGTTTTTTTGATTCGTGCCAGTAATGCCAGGGAGAGATGGTATCTCATTGTGGTTTTAATTTGCATTTCTCTAACAGCTAGTGATCGTGAGCATTTCCTCATATGTCTGTTGGCTGCTTGAATGTCTTCTTTGGTGAAATGTCTGTTCATTTCCTTTGTCCATTTTTTAATTGGATTATTTGTCTTTTTGTTGTAGAGTGTTGGATTTTCCTGTAGATTTTAGAGTTTAGAACTTTGTCTGATTTGTAACAGCCAAAATTTTTTTCCCAGTCTGCAGGTTCTCTTTTTACTTTTTTGGTGAAGACTTTTGATGAGCTTAAGTGTTTAATTTTTAGAAGATCCCAGTTATCTAGCTTATCTTCTGGAGTTTGTGTGTTGTTGGTTATGGTTTGTATCCTGTTAATGCCATGTATTAGGACCTGTAGCATTGATCCTAGTTTTTCTTCTATGAACTTTATAGTTTTAGGCTTTATATTTAGGTCTTTGATCCATTTTGAATTAGTTTTTGTATATGTTGTGAGGTATGGGACCTGTTTTATTTTTTTTGCAGATGGACATCCAGTTTTGTTAAAAAGACTGTGTTTTCCCTATTTGATGGACTTTAGGCCCTTATTGAAGATCAGGTGACCAGAGGTGGATGGATTTACATCTGGGTTCTCAATTCTGTTCCGTTGTCAATGCATCTGTCATTGTACCAGTACCAGGCTGCTTTGACTACTGTAGCTGTATGTAACTGTATACTGTAGTTCTGAGGTCAGGTGGTGTGAGTCCTCCTACTTTATTCTTCTTCTTCAATAGTGCTTTACCTATCTGGGGTTTCTTCCCTTTCCATACAAAATTAATGATTAGTTTTTCTATATGTTTAAAGAATGTTGTTGGTGTTGGGGTCGGGATTGCATTGTATTTATAAATCGCTTTGGGTAGAATTGTCATTTTCTCAATGTTGGATCTACCTATCCATGAACTTGGTGTGTTTTTCCATTTATGTAGATCTCTTTTGGTTTACTGTAGTAGTGTTTTGTAGTTTTCTTTGTATAGGTGTTTTATATCCCTAGTTAGATTTATCCCTAAGTATTTTATTTTTTTAGGGGCTATCATAAATGGTATCGTTTTCCTGATTTCCTTTTCATTGTTCTCTTTATTGGTGTATAGGAATCCAACTGATTTTTGTATGTTTATCTTGTATCCTGCTACTCTGCTGAATTGTTCTATTAGTTCCAGTAGTCTTCTTGTGGAGTCTTTTGGGTTTTCTATGTATAGTATCATATCATCTGCAAATAGGGACAGTTTTACTTCTTCATTATCGATTTGGATGCCCTTTATTTCTTTTTCTTGCCTTATTGCTCTAGCTAGGACTTCCAGCACTATATTAAATAGGAGTGGTGATAAAGGGCATCCTTGTTTCGTTCCATTTCTCAAGGGGAATGTTTTCAGCCTCTCAAATGGAGATTGTTAAGACTTTTGTCCACCTCTCAGTGAAACGTGGATGGAGATCAGTTTCTCACCCGTTAGATTGGGAGCCCTGGTGACACAATTGTTATGCTCTCAGCTGCTAACCAAAAAATTGGAGGTTCAAATCCACTCAGTGGTTCTGGGGTGGGAGAAGGAAGACCTGGCGATCTGCTTCTGTAAAGATTTCAGCCTAGGAAACCCTATGGAACAGTTCTGCTCTGTCACATTCAGTCACTATGAGTCAGAAACAACTCAATGGCACCTAACAATAACAATGACTCCTTCCTCAGGGAGTTGGGTGGGGGTAGGAGGCGGAACAAGTGGGACAGAGAATCTTGAGCTTCGTCTCCTCTCTTGGAGGCCAAACCTGTTACCGTTGAGTCGATTCTGACTCATAGCAACCCTACAGGACAGAGTAGAACCGTCCCATAGGGTTTCCAAAGAGAAGCTAGTAGATTCGAACTGCCGACCTTTTGGTTAGCAGCCAAATGCTCAACCACTGTGCCGCCAGGGCCTTTCTCTTAGAGATGGGGGACAGAAATCTCATATGGAAATAAGGGACGGGATTGAGGATCAAGGCTTCTCCCAAGAAAGGGAAAAGAGCAGAGGCCACAAGCATGTATAACAAAGGTAGCTAACGTATTCTGGGTGGGGGCATGATCAAGAATGCTCTGGGGCTACAGAGAAGACACTCAGTTTTATCGATTTGACTCTACTTTCTCCCACCAATTGAATTCTTTCCATTTTTTATTCTTTCTGACTTTTCTCTATCTCTTTACTTTTGTTTTCCAACTTCCTTTCTCTCTTTCTTGTCATTTATTTCCCCTAAACTATTATCCTGTGCCAGGCAACTATTACTGAGGAGGCTTACATAACTTTAAAATATTGGATAATTCTATCAGAACTGTTATAGGAACAGAGGGCACTGGGTGTGTCTCAGCTTGTGAGGAGGGAGAGATAGTGGGGATTTTTGCTGCATGCACTGGCCAGCAATGAAATGGCCTTGGAAATTAATCAGCTGCTTACTGAGGAGGTTTGCTGAGATGTCCAGGATGTGGCCTTGAATCTCATCAGGGGGTTGTCACAGACAGCGATGAGAAAGGATGATGGGGAACGTACAGACATCTTGAGAGGACAGAGAAGCAGGCTTACCAACTACAGGGTTATGAATGCAAGGCCAGTATATATGAAAAATCTCAGAAAGCAGCAGCTACCCCTGGTAACCTCCAGGTTGAAACCACGATGCTCTCCACACTGGAGAAAAGAACTTTGTCACCCTTTGGATGAGGAATGTCATTTCCTACTCATGGCTCAGCTACCACCCATGTACTGATGTCTCCAGTATCTACAACACAGACCTATTTTGGGAGACTGATACCTGCTTACTCAACTCCCTTTTTCCCAACCTGAGCTCACAACATTTCCTCCTAATCACCCCTCCCCCTGTGCTTCCTCACACAAGTAGATGCAACACAATGGGATGCATGCTAGACAGGCAAACAAAATAGAAAACCCTAGCAAGTAAATTCACACACCATGTAGCCCCAGTTCGTCTATGCAATTGTGAGGGTTCTTTGCGGTAGCTCAAAATGTAGCACTCCTCTTTCATCACTTGAGTTCTTACCTAACTGAGAAATGAGACAAAACAGCCAGCAGATGGAGAAACAAAACATCCGTTTATACTGACAGAGCTTAGGCTGGAGGATGTAGCTTAATTTAAGAGTCAAAATGAGCTCTCTGGTTCTTACAGCCTAGGCCTTAAGTCTGCAGAGGAGACACTTACCCAGGTCACTGCTTCCCATTAGTTCAAGTGGCAATGGAGGGAAGAGACCAAATCACTGATGCTCATGGCCTTTGATAAGTTACCTCCAGCATTTTTAGACATGTGTTGTTGTTGGTTGCTATCGAGTTGATTCTGACTCATGGCGATACCATGTGTTATAGAGTAGAACTGTGCTCTATAGGGTTTTCTTGGCTGTAATCTTAAAAGAAACCGATAGCCAGGACTTTTCTTCTGTGAAACCACTGGGTGGGTTTGAACCGCCAATCTTTAGGTTAGCAGATGAGTGCAAGCAGTTTGCACCACCTAAGGACCTTTTTTAGACATATAATCCAATGGAATGGTCACCAACCATGTAAATCACTCCACTCCACCACTGTGGGAAGGAGTGGAGGAAAAAGTCTAGGAGTATTTAAGGATAACCCTTCCATAGAGAAGAATACTTGAAGAGAAGTTTTTTTCCAATAGCAACTGTTATAACCTCCTTCTTGTTCATTTATCCTTCGTTGAAGAGTGTGACATAAGGAAGAGAATTTATGTAAAAGAACAAACAGTGTGAGAGCTCTGAATGGGAAATAATTAATGTGACCTGAGGATTTGAAGAAAGGTTTCACAGAAGAGGTGAATGTCAAGGTGGTTCTTCAAAGATGAGCTGGTGTTTACTAGGAAGTGAAAGAAAGCATTCTCAGTAGAAGAGTGTTTGGTGCAAAAGAGTGGTGGTAGGCGGGACAGTTCATCTTGCTTGGGGTATAGCAAAATGTCTGTAGTGTCTTCATGGGCCATATGAGGCATTTGGGGGGGGGATCTTTTGATTAGATGAAGTGCAAAGGGAGATGTATATTTGGGGGGATGGGTGGCTAGAGACAGGGGCCATCTCCTGAACATCATCCTGGCAATGGCAAGTTGGGTCTTTGGAGAAGGTGCTCTGATAAAGTAACTTGCATCCTGTTCTACTTTCTAACACACGGGGTTGCTATGAGTCAGAATCGATGTGACAGCAACAAGTTTGGTTTCTTTCGTTTGCTGGTCAGTCTGCTCTCAGCTCAGTCACCAGACCCAGGCTCCTGGCCTCCACCACATAGGGGAGGAATGCCTTGTTCTTTTTTGGAGCAACTTGGCAATTCACAGGGAGCTTGGGTGAGAGTTGTCACTTGAAACTCTCATAGGCACTTATATTTTTCTAAAGACACAGGCGGGCAAAATGCCAGAACAGAAATGAGAATTTTCTGAACCTGCAAAACACAGCTAAGTTTCATCTATTAGGGTCAAAGGAGTGAGTGGCTTTTTTTTTCCCCTAGAAATACTTCACAAAAGCCACTTTGCAAGGTCTGAAGTGCAGGATGCATCACACCAAGGACACTTGTGTTTTTGCCTCCCTTTTGTTTTAAGAAATGTAATGTTTCTAGCGTTGTGAGAGCAGTGCTAGGTCATTTTCTCCCAAGAAGCACTTCCTTTTTTCAGAGATGGTGGGAAACAAATTTCTACTGAAGAACCAGGAAAATGTGAGCAGTTATATTGTACATGTTCTTTACTGCAAAGGTGGCAACATTGGCTTGGAGGAGGACATTGTGAGGGCCCCAAGAGTGCCAGGTTTAGTGCCAGCACCTTAGGCACATTTCTTATTAATTTCTAATTAATCTTAAGAAATAAGATATTATGATTATCAATATAGAGATGAGGAAAATGAGCACCACGGCTATTTAGTTTATGGTCCCTAGATTTGTGGTCTTTCCAAGGCACCATACTAGTTCTCTAGAGCATTGGACCAGAAATTAGGACATCTTAATTTTTGTTTCCTTTTTTTCTACACCCAATCTCTGCATCTCTTCTGGGCCAGTCCTTCACTTGTCCTTGGAAGACTTGGGAGAGAAATATTAAGGACATGACTTTAAAGAAATGAAGCTAATGTTCTGTACAACATCCAGAGGATTGGTGTCCACAAGTGAGGTCCTAAGGAGCCCTGGGAGTGCAATGGTTAAGCATTTTGGTGTTAACCAGCTTTGTGAGAGAAAGACCTGGCAATCTGCTTCCGTAAAGCCTACAGCCAAGAAAACTCTATGGGCAGTTGTACTCTGCCACATGGGATCACTAAGAGTTGAAATCGACTCAATGGCACACAACAACAGTGAGGTTCTAACTTATATAATTGATGGCACTATTACAGCATTTCCAGAACTTTCTTTAGAAATTTCTGTCTAGTGTATGAATCCCATCAGAAGCATCATTATGTTATAGCTAAAACTTCTTTTTAATGTTTACATTTAAAAAAAATTTAAATTAGTATCTACTCCTTAAAGTCATTTCTTTCTTTAATTTTTTTTACAAAGTAAAAACTGAAAGGAGAAAACAAAAGAAAGCTCACCAAATTCCTTTTAAAAACCACAGTAATAGTAATAGTAGGCATTTTTCCTTTCCAGGCTTGATAGTCAGGCCATTTTTGAACTAAGATATTCAAATTCTGACTCCTTCATTATGAGCTGGGTCCACAGACAAGTTACGTAACTTCGAGTTTCCGTTTCCTTCTACTCACATGGCTGGCATGAAGATGAAGTGAAATACAGTGTAGAAAGTGTCCAGCACAGGGCCTGACACAGAATGGGTCTTTGGTAAATAGTAATCATCACCATCGTCACCCAAGTTTAGGGATCTACATCTAGTTGATGGTGAACATTATTAGCTGAATGGAATTGAAAGTGTGTGGCTCATCCACAAAACTGACAGGGGTTATGAAACCAGTTTGGACAAGCTTTGCTGTCATCTAGAAGGGAGAAGAAAGTCATTAGGTTTGCTCCAATCATAAATTGATGGCACATGCTATACACTCTGTTTCCCAGAGACCCATCAGCTTTCCATCTGGGAGTTTTGATGTTGAAACAAAACAACACTCACACACACACACACACACACACACACACACACACACACACACACACACAGTTGACCAGAATATAAGCCAGATTTGGGCAGGGCTTTTGTCTCTTTTAGTCATTTCTTGGAGGTGCAGACAGTTAATGAGCTTGGCAGCTAACCAAAAGCTTGGAGGTTCGAATCCATCTAGAGGCACCTTGGAAGAAAGACTTCGCCATCAACGTCCAAAAAATTAGCAGGTGAAAAACTTATGGAGCACAGGTCTACTCTGGGTGAGTTGGATCTCCTCAGTGACAACTGGTTTGGTTAGCATCCCAGTACCTAGAACAGTGGCTGGTAATAGTATGTTCTCAATATTTATTTCTTGAATAAACAGACACTCAACAATATCCTCAAGGAGTACACACTGTGCCAACTAGGCACTTTTCATTCATTCCCTCATTCATTCATTCACAAACATGCGTTCAGTGTTTACCATGTTCTTGGCATTATAACCCGCCACTGTGGAGGGGACAGGTGTGAACTGGGCATGGATCCTGTCCTCAAGGAGCTTGTAGGCTGGTTAAGGGAGATAAATCATGTTAAAAACAACTCTATTCCAAGGAAGAGGTGATAAATGATGAGAAATGTACTTAGACAATGCTTTGTCTGGGATGAATCATGGGTCACTCCCAGCCTCAACCACACAGAAGAACAGGAGTCAAAGGGGAAGAGAAAGGAAGCAGCAAAGGGGGCTTACCGGAGGGAGACATCACTTCTAGCTGGCAGAACCAGGGTGACAATGACATTTGAACAAATTCTTCAAGAATGCCTGTATATCCTATTTATTCAGTTTAGGAAAATAGCCAGACAATCATCGAATAAATGAGTTAGATTAAAAAAATAACACAGACACACACACACACACCCCAAAATAGTTAACTCAACTCACCAGCTGTTTAACTGAACTGACTAGTTGATTCAATGAAAATAATCTTGTTTGAGTGCCAATGCTCCAGCACGTATTTCCATGGCAAATGAGAAATCAGCCAGGCTCAGTATCTTGCCTCGACTCTCCACACTGAGCATCCTTACTTCAATAATTCATTAAAACTCTGTCTGTGCCAAGCTCTCCCTTGCTTCCTTTCCTCCTCTCTCCTTCATTAAAACAGAGTGATTATGCAATCCTATTCCTCTGCCCAGGGCTCATTCTAAAAATGTCCTTCTGCAAATGCCGCCGCTGCTGCTGATTGGCACCAGGAGACAGAAGCAGTCAGCAGGCACACTGCTCCCGAGTCCAGTCTGATGAAATGCATTGTCTGGGGTGGGCCATGGGTCACTCCCAGCTCAACCACATGGAAGGGCTTGAGTCAAAGCGGGAAGGGAAAGCAAGGCAGTGAGAAGAAGGCAAAGTGGCAGGCTGAATGAACGATTCAACAAATCATGGACAATGAAAGCTCCCCAGAAGTTTTGCTCTAATGTGTGTAACATGCTCAGGGTACAGATAAAGACACTGAGGTTCCAGATCAGCTGCCTACCTTGCTCATGAGCAGGCAGCTGGCCATGAGAAAGCCACAGTTCCCACCAGGTTTTCTTTTCGTCATACCTGTGTGTCCCCACTCCTGAGCAGAGATGTCGGAGGTGAGCAGGAACCAGCGTGAGACCCAGGAACCCTCTGCTCATGGGTGGGGCTCTTAGGCTGTGTCCTGGACGTGTCCTGGCTGATGGAATGGAGGCACTATGTGCAGAGCCTAGGAGGAAGTGTTGGGGAGGGAACTTGGATTTTTGCCCTTGAGAAACTAGTGAAGAAGAAAGGACAGGCGTATAGGGGTGGGGTAGCCAGAACGAAGAGGTGGATCCAATGGTAAGAAGAAAAATGTGGAGGAGCACATTCCTCCCAGCAGTAGTAGTCACTATCTTGATGTCCCCCATGCCTAAACTCAATGTTTCTGAACTAAATCCTGATATATAGCAAACTAAATCAAACAAGGAGTCCTTGTGTGGTGCCAGTGGTTAACACACTTGACTGCTAAAATAAAGGTTGGAGGTTCAAGTCCACACAGAGGTGGAAAAAAGTCCTGGTGATCTACTTTTGAAAAATCAGCCATTGAAAACCCTATGGAGAACAGGTCTACTCTGACACACTTGGGGTAGCCATGAGTTGGAAACCAAACAAATAAAACAGCCATTCGAATTCCAATCCCTCCAATCATCTCTCTCAAACATCCTATATCACTCTATTTTCCCAGCTTCCCAAAACCTCATTCAAACGTCCAACCTCCAACCATCCAGAAACCCACAACTCACACATACAAAAACAACATTGTAGAGTTGTCTAGTCTAGTTATGGTCTCCAGTTGTGGGTCTCTGCAAACTCTTTGTTCTGAGTGCAAGTCCTGTTCAGGTCAGAAGATTCCCTCTTCTCTCTTTACTATGCCCTTTATGGGTCCTGGGAAAATTAGGAGGTTTCCATCTACTTCTCTGGGGTTGCAGGAGACCAGTAGGGCTCTCCCTCAGCCTAGTACTGCCCCATTGTGGCTCATAGTGGACGGCAACTCTGGAAACACACTCACTGTCTTGGGCGCCCATGTGGGGAATGAGCACAAGTGCCTGGAAGTGAACCCAAGTCCCTTCTGAGATCTCTTTGCCACATTTTTCCAGTGTGTTCTAGTACATACCCCCTTCGTCACTCCTGGAGCTAGCTCCAGACGTGGGTGAGGGACATGATGTGGGAACATTTCCCCAAGATTGCACGAGCATCTAACCCTGCTACAGTCTCTAATGCTTTCCTTCTTTTCTTTTACGGTCAGGGATTTTTTTTTTTTTTTTTTTTTTAATCAAGTCATGGAAGGCAAGAAAACAAAATTCTTTGAGCCTGTTTTCTTTCCTATGACTTATGGGGTGCTTACTATGTACTGGGCACCATTCCAAGTGGTTTACATATATCATTTCATATATTTCTTATGAATTTCTGAGGTAGGTACTCTTGTTATTACATACTTGATAAATGAGAAATTGGATGTAGAGAGAGGTTAAGTAACTTGCCCATGTGCCAGCTAAGTGGCAGTGTCTAATGCCAAGGTGCATGATCCTAATGGGTTCTCCATCTTTCTGTTTTAGCCCTACACTATAGCTTTTTAAATCTTATACAGTTGCCATTGAGTTGACTCTGACTCATGGCAATCCCACGTGTGTCAGAGTAGAACTGTGCTCCGTAAGGCTTTAAATGACTGATTTTTCAAAAGTAGATCACCAGACCTTTCTTCTAAGTTGCCTCTGGGTGGACTTGAACCTCCAACGTCTTGGCTAGCATCTGAGTGTGTTAACTGTTTGCACCACCCAGCCAAGAATGTGACATCCCTGGTTCCTCCAGTGATGATTTCCCCATGTATTTTGGTCTGAATGGTAGGGGTCATGGGACAAACGTGAAGGCTGGGTGAGGAAAAGACATCAGTTAATCTTCACATATTATCTAGTGACTTTACACATCCTCAACATTTTGAGAAAACCAAATTAAAACATGACAAGATAAGACCATTATTTTATGGAAAGACAGGTTCCTCTATAGAATATAGCATATAAGTTCTATTGTGTTGCATGAATTGTATGTCTCTGCTTCCAACGGTGCACCTGAGTCAGGGTAGAGACACTGAAACAAGACTGAACAGATCTAGGAAGTATAAGCCCATGGGTCCGGGTATCTCCACTCTCCAATCTTGTACACATGACAGGTGATGTTAATCAATCATGACCACATGTTCTGGTGAATCCCATAGTCTCAGAATTTTTCTCAATTGCCTGCTAATAAGACCACTTCTACCCACCGAGTGGAGTTGGCATACAAGGTAACATTTATTTACTATGACCAACTTGAGGATATCAGCAGAGAATAACACAAAACTAGGTGACTGAATCACAAAGTATCGCATGCTGTGAGGGAAGCTCAGACCTCTGGGCTCCTCGAAGTCCAATCCTAAGAAAGCCAAAAACCTACAGAGAAAAGGGCTCCCTTCTCCCATCCTTGTGCAGCTGGACTTCTGATTCTAGACCAACTGTCCCTGCATGACTCAGGCCCCACCCTCAGAGAGGACCTTGCCTCACTGAGGTGTGTGCTAATAGGTCTGGGCTACAAAAGGGTAATCATCATCCCAGTGAAAGACAATAAACAAGAGCAGGGGTAGGGCATTTCAACAAAGTGTGCCTTCACGTAGCAAAGGTGTCTCTTACATGGGACTCACTATATACCAGGCACTGTTCTAGACACTTTGCATATAACTCCTTTAGATCCTTCTAGAAACCCTAAATGGCTTACAGATGGAGGAACTAAGGCACAGAGAGGTTAACTAACTGGTCACAGTTTATATAGCAAGTGAGCCCTGGTGGCACAATGGTTAAGCACTTGTTACTAACCAAAGGGTCATGGTTGGAACCCACCAGCCACTCTGAGGGAGAAAAGATGTGGCAGTCTTCCGTAAAGATTATAGCCTAGGGAGCCCACAGGGCAGTTCTGCTCTATCCTTGGGGTTGCTAGGAGTCAGAATTGACTCGATGGCACCTAATAATAACAAGTGGCAAAATAGGCCTTGAACCCAGGCATTCTGGCTCCAGAGCTATACTGCTCTTATATTACTGGTTATAGCCTTAGATAAGAAATGGAAGAAAGGCTCAGCTTTGCTGATAGCTGGTGTCATAGTAAAGCTGTATTAGGAATGGAAGTGCTGTTCTTTCATATCTGACCACACCTCTGGGCATATGGTTAGGTTTTGAAAGGAAGATTTGGTATTGGAATTGGGGAAGGAACAGGAAGCATTAAAAGGTACCTGCTATACGCCAAAGCCCTGGTGGTGTAGTGGTTAAGAGTTCTATTAAAAGGTCAGCAGTTCGAATCCCCCAGGCGCTCCTTGGAAACCCTATGGGGGCAGTTCTACTCCGTCCTATAACGTCATTGTGAGTTGGAATCAATTATATGCCAAAAACCAGACCCGCTGCCATCAAATCAATTCCAATTCACAATGACGTTATAGGACAGAGTAGAACTGCCCGATAGGATTTCCAAAGCTGTAATCTTTACAGAAGCAGACCGCCACATCTTTCTCCTGTGGAGCAGCTGGTGGGTTTGAACTGACAACCTTTCAGTGAGCAGCTGAGTGCTTAACCCACTGCGCCACTAGGGCTGCTATATGTCAAGGACCATATTAAATGCGTTTACACATAGTATCCCATCTTTCTTCCTCCCATTCCCACTATTAGCCCTCTCTTACGCATGAGTCCTGGGAGGAGAATTGACTCTTGGAGGACCATACAGCTGACAGTGGTGGGATTAAATTTCAAAGTCCACTTGGTCTCCTTCTGGACTTGGGGTTTTTTCCATTCCAGTCCAGGAAGTTGAAGAAGGATATCTTTCTCCAAAGGAGATAAAGCATGTTGGAACTCTGGTGCTTTGTGTTTGATGGAGCCCTCTGGTTTCCAATCCTGCAGATCTAGCATCAGCTCCAAGATTCACTAGGACTTGTGGATGGATGGTAAGAGGCGAGTGGGGGTGGGAAAGCTTGTGAAGTCTTAGCTAACTTTCTCAGAAGCCAATAATTGTTATGGTCCTGTACTACTCTCTGTGTTCCATGACCTATGATTTAACTGCTAGAAGGCAATTAAACTTTGCAACTTGAAATAAGTAAGATTTAAGAGAGAAAGAAAAACTCTAGAAGCCCAACTCAAGATGATTCTTCCTGTTAAGCTGTTTTCTCCCACTGAGAATGAGATCAGTGTTGTCTTTGTATTTTATTGGGAGGTGAGTAATGACTTCTTAGAGGCTATGAAGTTTTGTCATTGTCAGGGTTACAACCTAAGGGTTTATTAAGAGGGAACTGAAGTGCTGTTTGGGGAGAGAGCCCATGTCCCTGAGACCATCTCAACCTACCTTTGCTTTAACAATCTCTCTCCTTCAGGATAGGCTTTAATTGCTGGTTGGGAAGATCTTAATATTTTCCCCTTTACCACAAAGCCAACTGAGGCTGGTCTTTCTTTCTCAGCACTGTTTAAAAGTTGGATTCCCCAATCCTGTGATTTCCTTTGAGTTCATGGATCCATGTTCCTCAAAGCTTCCAGTTCATAGACAATGGTATTTAGGAGAAAAAACTAATAGAATTTAGAGCAAAAGAGGTTTTAGAAGGTCACTTTTTCACCCATCCATCCATACATCATGCATCCATGCAGTCATCCATCCACCCATCCATCCATCCACCCATCCATCCAACACACACTTACTGTTTACCCTGGAGCAACAAAAAGTGCAAAGGCCTGAGGCTGGAATGAGTTTGGTCTTTTTGAGGAACAGAAAAGAAACCAATGTGGCTAGAGGGTAGGCAAACAGACGGATATCAAAAAGGGAGGCAGAGGACACAATAATAAGGATTATGGATTTTATTCTAAGTACTAAGAAGAAAGAGAAAACCCTTGTGGCATACTGGTTAAGAGCTATGACTGCTAATTAAAAGGACAGCAGTCTGAATCCACCAGGTGCTCCTTGGAAACCCTATGGGACAGTTCTACTCTGTCCTACAGGGTCAACTATGAGTTGGGCTCAACGGCAACAGGTTTGGTTTTTTAAGAAGAAAGATGCTCTGAGCTGTTTTGTTTTCAGTAGACTATTTTAGCTTATTTTGGAGAATGAATTACAGAGGCAAGTGTGCCAATAGAGAGACGAGTTAGGAGGGCATTACAGCGGGGCAGGTAAGAGATGATGATTTGGCTTGGACTAAGGGCAGCAATGAAGTTTGAAATAAGCAATTATGTTTGGAATATAATTTGTAGGTACAGCCAACAGAGCTTGCTGATGGATTGGATGTCTTATGGCAGTGGGTGGGCAAGGAAAAGAGAGGAATATCCGAATTTTGGCGTGAGTAACTGGGTAACTGCTGGTGCCATTGCCCAAGATGAAGTGGCCTGGGGTTTGGGCTAGATTAGAGAGTTGAAGGTCCTTCCAGATTTAACTGTCCTTGAGCTTCGATAGAAGCCAAGAGCAGGCACACTGCTGGCCTCCAGCTTAGGACAGGCTGCATTTTAGGCTGTTCTTTGGTGAGTAGCTGCACCAGTCACAGGCACAAAGCCTGAGTGTGCATGAGGTCCTGCCCGGGGCTGAGAGGTGAGGATCTTGGCATCTGAGCCAAGCTTGGAGCAGACTTGCTGAGCCAGCACCGGCAGAAGCAGTGACGCTCTTCGTGCTGTGGCTGGCTGGTCTAGAGCCATGTATCAGAGTTGTGTCCTTTGCCGCCAGAGTGGCACACAGGGATTAATTAGGGAATGTTAAGAGGCACCTTTCAAGCTTTGAAAAAATCTGAGCTAGAGAAACAATCACCATTTTAATCACTTCCATTTGTGCAGCAATGTTGGTTTTACCACATATTTCACATTTACTTCTGGCTGTCACCCAGAAGAAGTAGGTTCAGTTGTCCCCATTTTATAGATGGAAAAACTCTTAATGAAATTAACATGCCTAAAAATAGTCAGAAGGCTTATGAAGAAGTGGGAGAATAAAGAGACTGAGAGTAGAGAGAAACTCGTTCCATTGCCTTCGAGCTGATTCCAACTTTTATAAGTTTTTATAAGTTTTTACAAATTTTTTTGAAAGGAGTTGAGTGTAGGCTGTGGAAAGATGACCAAGATTTGTTTTCAGATTTTTTGGAGAGGCAAATATTAGCAGATGTATTCGGAATCAAATTGAAGGAAAAAAAGAGCCCGTTCATCAATAGGAGCTTGAATAGTTGGAGCCTCCATGTCTTTGCGCGTGTGTGTGCCCCTCCCCCTGTCCTGCTCTTCTCCTCTTAGACTTTCAGGAGGCCTGTTTCTCCTTTTAAACCCAGCTGGGATGTGATAGCAGACCAGCTCTTGGGTGACTTCATTACTCCAGAGTCTCTTTCTGTCAGAAATTGCACTTCCCCGGGGAAGAGGCAGGTTTAGGACATGACGTTGTCACCACTTTAACTTCCATAAACCAAAAACCAAACTCACTGCCGTTGAGTTTATTCCAACTCATAGCAACCGTATGAGTTAACGTCCATAGCCCCAGACAACTGGAACTGCAATGGACACTCAATCCAGGGACAATCAATCTGTTGGCTGTTGTTGTTGGCTGACTCACGGCAACCCCATGCACAACAGAACAAAATGCTGCCTAGTCCTGCACCGTCCCCATGATCAGTTGCGGATCAGACCGTTGTGATCCATAGACTTTTCATTGGCTGATTTTCCAAAGTAGATTGCTGGGCCTTACTTCCCAGTCCATCTTAGTCTGGAAGCTTTGATGAAACTTGTTCAGCAAGATGGCAACACGCAAGCCTCCAGCATCAGATGGGTGGTGGCTGTGCATGAGGTGCATTGGCTGGGCATTGAACCCAGATCTCACACGTGGAAGATGAGAATTCTACCACTGAACCACCAATGCCTCATTTAACCCCCATAACCACAGCACATCGGAGCTGTGGTGGACACCTGACCCAGGGAGAGTCAATTCATTGGCTAGCTGATGGAAAAAAAATCTCTCTCCTGAGAATTTGAGCGAAAGGAATGCAGAGACCGTAATCTGTTGGTGATGCGTTTTAAGAAATAAATAGTCACGTGGAGGTGGAACCAAAGTTATCATATAGTGAGCCACAGGCCTGCCTCAACTGAGATTATTATGGAGATCAGGAACCATGAGTAAGCAAATGAGGTCAGACTACGTCCATTCATTTATTCAAAAATATTTGAATGTCCAGGTTCTGCAGATGGTTCACTCGGCATCCACCCTAACCGCCTTCTTGCATGTCTTCCTGCTGTATAGAGGTTTAGCTAGGAAGCTAAACACCACATTTTCTGGGCTCCCTTGCAGCCCAGGTTCTGCTTTTTGAGCTAGGTTCTGCCAAGCAGATAAAACAGGCTGGATAATGGAAGGAGAAAGTGAGAAATGCGAGATTTCACACTCGATGGGGAGATTGGATCTTTGGTTCTGCAGGAGCTGAGGATTTACTTACTTTATGGTCTCTAGCATCATTGATGCTGAGTGACGGGCAGCTGAGATAATGGGGTCTGCAATAGCAGAACCCTTCATTTCTCCTGGCTAAGTTGTTCCTGTTAGAATAGCATCCATGCTTGGATCCTAGGCCTTCTATAAGCTACATTGTGCTTTCTTTCTGCTTTAACTAGATTAAGTAAATTCTGTTGTTTTCAACCAAACACCCCGACCCACTCAGGAATTAGTATCAGGAGTGACTGTAGATAACAGATCTGCAAAAGGGGAACCTGGGATTGCTTATCTGATCTGGTTGGCTTTGAAGGCAGTGAGGATATGACTCTCACTGGAAGATGAAACACTGGTAGTTAAGGGTGCTCAGTGGCAAAACAGATATTTTGCTGCTATGGTGTAGCCTCAAATTAGTGCCTGTTAAGGGAAAAACAGACCCTGGGTGCTGGGCAAACAATGCACTTGACTACTAACTGAAAGGTGTTGGTTCAAGTCCACCCATAGGTACATCCGAAGAAAGGTCTGTTGACCTACTTCTGAAAAATCAGCCACTGAAAACCCTATGGAGCACAATTCTGCTCATGAGTTGCCATGAGTTGGAATTGACTCAATGGCAATTGGTGCTGGTAAAGGAAAAGCTTTGCCGGTCTTAGTGGCTGATGCTGTGAAGACTACATCTTGTAAGCCCTTGTTACTCCAAGCGTGGTCCATGGAACATTGATATCAACATCACCTGGGAGTTTATTAGAAATGCAAATGTCAGACACCACACTCCATTGATTGAATCCTAGCCTGCAGTTTAACAGGATCCACAGGTTATTCATAAGAAGGGCTGGTGATTGGCTACTTTAACCTTTACACTATGCTGTAAAGCTTAAGGAGCCCTGGTGGTGTAGTGGTTAAGAGCTCTGCTGCTAACCAAAAGGTCAGCAGTTCGAATCCACCAGCTGCTCCTTGGAAACCCTATGGGGCAGTTCTACCCTGTCCTATAGGGTCACTATGAGTTGGAATCGACTTAACAGCAAAAGTTTTTTTGTTTTGGTATAGAGCTTAAAGGAAAAAAAAAGAAAGAAAGAAAAGATCAAGGCAAGGATGGGGTCTAAAATTTACACAATTCAGGCTGCTTTCTTTAAGAAAAGCTTATACAATTCTGAACGCAAAATTAGGTATGCAAATATATGCATATTTAGAAGGAGCACATGCAAATGAGGAGCCCTGAGACTTAAGTTTCATTATCATCACTGCTAATGGCTTTGGCTCAAAATTTTAAATTATCTGTTCAGGGACTTTCTGTGATTGCTCTAAAATAATCTTTTATTTCTTTTAGTCTCAAGGCTGATGTAAGCAAAAATCAAACATAGAGACCAATCCTGTGGGTTGCTGTAGTACAAATGAGGTTGAATGGATAGCGCTGACTGAGAAAGACTGAGGTCTTGAAAGCTAGATAATGAAATCACGATGGTAGGAGAACTTATACTACAGAAATTGGCAAATGGTACAAAAAAGGGCTTCCTGTATCCTCTCCCCAGCCATTTATTAAACATTTACCAACAAATCACCCAGCCTCCCATTAAGTTTTAGATTTTTGAGGACAGGCCCTGAGTATTAATTGTCTCTGTACTCTAGTATTTAAAAACGAGCATAGTAGGCACTTAAGATATTGCTATGACAGAAACAATTTATGATTGGTCCCTTCCTCCTTCCATTCTTTCAGGAGCTATAACCCAGAAAAAGGCTTCATATGTAAACCAGAATAGATGATTTACCGAGACTATGGAATAGTCGAGAAGTTACAGAACTTTCTTTTTTTTTAATTGCGTAGAAATAGATGCAACAAAACATATCCCAATTCAGCAATTTCTACATGTATAATTAAAGGAGCGACTGATGGATTCAAACTGCCTACCTTTTGGTTAACAGCTGACCTCTTAACCATTGTGCCACCAGGGCTTCTAGTGTGCCACCAGAGCTCCAAATTCATTGATTACATTCTTCAAATTGTGCACACATTCTCACTATCCTGTCTCCAAATTATTCCACCACCATTAACATCAACTCAATTCCCCTTAAGCAAAAACTCCTCCTTTCCTCCTCCTTCCCACTCCTGGTAACAACCCATAATTTTTGGTTTCTATATATTTGCTTACTTCATGTAAGTGAGACCATACACTGTTTGTCCTTTTGTGACTGACTTATTTCGCTCAGCATGGTGTTTTCAAGGTTAATCCATGTTGTAACATGCATGAGGACTTTATTTCTCTTTATGGCTGAGTAATATTCCTTTGTGTGTGAATACCACATTTTGTTTATCCATTCGTTGATGGACATTTAGGTTGCTTTCACCTTTTGGCAATTGTGAAAAGTGCTGCAATGAACATTGGTGTACAAGTTTCTATCTGGATATTCCTGCCTTCACTTCTGGGTGAAATCTGAATTGAAATTGCTGGGTCATATGGCAGTTCCATGTTCAACTTTTTGAGGAACCACCAAACGGTTTTCCATAGCGGGTATACCAGTTTACATTCCCACCAGCAATGGATGGGGGTTCCAGTTTCTCCACAACCTCACCAAAACATATTGTTTTCAGTTTTTTTGATCAGTGCCATTCTAATGAATCAATAAATGAGCTGGACTGGTAGCAGCGGACACCTGTGGAGAAATAGACAGTTGACTCAATTGCAATTGACTTGGCTGTTAAAGAACATGCAGTTATATTGATCTGTCATGGGCAGCCATTTGGATTATTTCGAAGTTTTCACAAATATATATAATAGGCTGATGGGGCGTCTTTGTACTGCATTCAGATATCTCCCTTTTTCAATTCTTCCTTGGTATAGCAACACTAAGGTGGAATACTCCAGCTAAGGGTTCTAGAGGAATTTCAATCTCTTGTCACATAATCTAAAAATTTTCACAATAGATTGGCCCATTATTTTGCATGGACATTTGGACCTTTGACTCTTAGAGGGGCTGGCCTAGAGGTCAGAAAGGCTAGCTTGCTTTCAAGGCCATGAAGATTTACACGCAGGACCCTGAGAATACTTTTATCATTGCTGGACTGGAGAGTTTTAAAAAGGCCTTAAATTAAAGCATAAGCATCTCTCTTGAAAAAGAGAAAAACTGGCTTGACTGTAAAGGAAATCGGTTATTAGATTTGTAATGTGGGATCCCTAGAGAGCTTAAATAATAAAATAGGGACACATTTGTCATTCTTCTGTATAAAAAAGGGAGCTGAACCAGAAGTATCTTCAAGGTTTCTGAGAGACTGCCTGGTAAAATAACGATACTGACTACAATTGATTATCATTTATTATGTTCCAGGAAGTGTTAAACATGCTTAACACAGTATTTTAATTAATCCTCACAAAATACATATGAAGCAAGAGTATTATTATTTGCATTTTTACGGATGGGGAAATTGAGGCACGGGAGGCTGAGTAACTTCCCCAGGTTCACGCTGTCAATAAGAGGGTTGAGAGTAGAACTCAGGTCTGCTTCTGTCTAAAGCCATTGCTCTAGTACCCACAGGCCCATCAATAAACAGATTACTGCTTTACCCATTGTCATCGAGTGGATTCCAACTCATAGTGATCCTGCAAGACAGAGTAGAACTGCCCCTTAGGGTTTCCAAGGCTGTAATCTTTACTGGAGCAGACTGCCACATCTTTCTCCCGCGGTGCATCTGGTGGGTTAGAATTGTTAACACTTCAGTTAGTTAGCAGCTGAGTGCTTAACCACTTCGCCACCAGGGATCCTTTTGATTACTGCTGTCGTCAGATAAAAGCTACAACCAAATTAACTTGCTTTTAATTATACGTAATGATGTGAGTATTCATTATTTAATCACAAGGAACCAAATTGTTCCTATACAGAAGAGCAAAGAAGTGAGGCCCAAGTGTCCTCTCCCATGAAGGTAGGGTGTTGGAAGAAACTTAGGATCGTTCTGGTCCCTCTTTCCAACCCATGTTTGTGTCTCCCAAAGGGTTATTCAGAGGAGTCAATGTCTGGCAATCATTGGAATGAGGTTGCTGCCCTAAAAGGCACTTTCTATCTGTCCACCAACCACTGCAGATTAGTTGGCCACCTTTACCCATTTGGCTAAGTGACTCCGTATAGGTTCTGCAGATCCTGGCCTCTCCATCTCCCTCTGCTAAAGGCATATACCAGAACATGGGAACCAAACTTTTAATTACGAATGGGAGTAGGAAGCCCCTCTTCAGCCACAGGTCTACAGCTCATTCTCCAACCTAGCACTTACCAAATTCTTACATTCGAGATTTGGTCATTTGCAAGGCCAACAATAACATACATAGAGTACTTTGTTTTCCATTTGGTAGTAGATGGTTATATACGTGCTCTCTCAACATCAGACCCTGGGGGAAAGGGGTGAATGGCAGGTTCTGGGCATCAAAACCACTCTCTGGCCCCCTAATGTTCCTGGAAGTTTGGCTATTGTACTTTGGTGTTTATATAATTTGGTTGTCTGTTCTCAATTTAAAAATGATGTAACTCACATGTAGGAAGCAACCTTGAAGATTGTCTATCCCATCTTCTCTGTTTTATCAGGGGTGAAAATGATGTGCATAGGACAATGCCAGCAAGTCCTTGGCAAATCCGCGACCAGGTCACAGGCCTTCCAATTCAAAGTCAGAACTCTTTCTCTCGAGTATATCCCTTTCAAGATGTCTGATCTCAAGAGTCCCAATGCCCTCTCACTTCCCTTTCTTCTCCATCTCTCTAATCTTAAGCCAGCTCTTTGAGTGTAGAAGCAGAAAGAATCATTGAACAGCATCTTGCTCAATACCATGCTCATCTCATTAGACAAACGATTATGGCACTTACACTATGCCAGGGACTATTCCCAGCACACTGCAAATGTTTATCTCTTTAATTCTCAAATAAACTCCGTGGAGTAGGTCCCACTATTGTTCTGATTTTACAGCTGAGGAAACCAAGGCACAGAGAAGCTGAATGATTTTTTTCAAGGCCACAGAGCTGGTAAGGGCTGGAGTTGGCATTTGAACTCAGAGACATTGTGGCTCCAAAGTTCCCGGGATAGACCACTATGCTATGCTGCTCTTGCTTTATAGATTAGGGAACTGGGGCCCAGGTTGGCGAAGTGACTCCCTTAATCATTTAGTGAGTTTGGGGAGAAAGTTTGGAGGCAGAGCAGGACTCCTGAGCCCCTGGTCCAGGGCTCCCTCTTTGACACCATGCCTTCTCAGGTTATTTTCTGAAATTGTTCTGTTTTTACTCTTTAAATTCCAAATCGAATTCAACTACCAGGAAACTCAGGGTCATGTTTCAATGTCTCACCTTTATTTATGTTTTCAGGGAAGGAGATTTAGAGAGAAAGTCAGCAGTCTGGAAAAGGAAACATTCTGCTCTTGCCTCCCGAGCACGGCCAGGCCGAGTTGTAACTCAAATCGCTCTTTGTCCTGCTAAGTCGTAAATCCCTCCAAACTGAGTTGGTGTTAAATTAATGGGAGAGCAGGGTCTGGTCTTGAACCACAGTGAACCAACCAATCAGACCACTGTAGGAGCCTCCCCTGCTGCTGTTTCTGACTCTGACTTAAGGGGAGATGAGTTATCGCCCCTGCGGCTGGCTCCTTTGCTCCGTATATGAGGAGTTGTTCGGTCCTTCTCATGTTTGCATCTTGCTGCTGATGTGCATCAAACAGGAAAGGGCATCATCCTGAGTGTGATGGAGGAAGCTTGGACTTGCAAGGTCAAGGCCCTGGTCCTCTCCGGGCTCTGCTACTCACTCACTCATTGTGTGATCTGGGCTGAAGAATTTCATCACTGGTGCCTCAGTTTCTCATTATTAAAACTGAGAGTAAGGCACCTCAGCCACACTTTTGGGTTCTAGGGAGCGTGTTCTTAGAGTTCCTCTTTTAGCTGTTCCTAGTGCATGGCCCTGGCCCTACTATTTCCATAACCCATGGTCCCATGACTAATCCACGCTCTGGACTCCAGCACACCTCGGCCTGATGAGGTGACTCGGCCAAAATCACTAAAAATCACTCTCAGTCCAATTTTTGTGTTACTCCAAGAGGGATTGATGAGATCACGAAGAAACCTAAATTGGAAATGTTGGTAACTATTTTCAACTGAAGAATAATCAAAATTAATAAAAAGTAACCTGATATTTACCTGGTGCTTCTAACCATGAGTGTTCTTAGGCATCATTTTTTTTCTGATCTTCACAACAATATAATGAGATTGGTAGGGAATGTGTTATTTTATCCTTTTTACAGATGAAGAAATTTAGGTACTGTCTTGGTCATCTAGTGCTGTTATAACAGAAATACTACAAGTGAATGACTTTAACAAAGAGAAGTTTATTTCCTCACAGTAAAGTAGGCTAAAACTCCAATTTCAGGGCATTAGCTCCAGGGGAAGTTTTTCTCCCTCTGTCGGCCTTCTCATCCATCTTCCCCTGGACTAGGAGCTTCTCCTCACGGGAACCCCGTGTCCAAAGGATGTGCTCTGCTCCCGGCAGTGCTTTCTTGGTGGTATGAGATCCCCCCATTCTGCTCACTTCCCTTTCCTTTTATCTATTGTAAGATAAAATGTGGTGTAGGCCACACCCTAGAGAAACTGCCTTTACATTGGATCAGGGATGTGACCTTAGTAAGGGTGTTACAATTCCATCCTAATCCTACTTAACATAAAATTACAATCACAAAATGGAGGACAACCACACAGTACTGGGAATCATGGCCTAACCAAGTTGACATGTATTTTTTTTTAGGGGGACATAATTCAATTCGTGACAGGTACACAGACTGGTTACATACATTTACTAAGCACCTTAGTGTGGGAGCTCCTGGCGAGGGGATTGGTCATGACAGTGGAGATATGAGTAGAGGAAAAAATTATCAGATGTCATAAGAGAAGGTTCTTGCATGAACTAATGATAAGAGAGTGCAATATCTGATGACTATGATTACCCCAACTGTCTTCGTTCCCTAGTGCTGCCATAACAGAGATACCACAAGTGGGTGGCTTCAAAGAACAGAAATTTATTTTCTCACAGTTATGGGGTATAAAAGTCCAAATCAGGGTCTCAGCCATGTCGATTCCTTCCTTGTTGGTAGTCCTGGGTGTTCCTTGGTTCCTTGGCATTCCTTGGCTTGTAGATGATCCTTACATGACATTTGTCTCTTCTCTGTGTGAGTCTATATGTTTATTCTGGTCTTTTTATAACTCAGAAGTCATTAAATTTAAGATCCTCCCTGTACATTGGTATGACCTCATTAACATAAAAGAAAAATTCTATTTCAAAACAGGGGTCACATCCATAGGTTAAAGGGCCAGAAATTCAGCATCTATTTTTGAAGGACGCAATTCAACCCATAACATTAACTATCGGTTCAGAGTGTCAACCCGCCACCTCCCAAGTAAACCAAAAAACCATCTGAGACTCAGAGTGACTTATCTAAGGTCAACTAACTAATAAGTAGTAAAACCAGATTTTGATTGAAAGTTTCCAGACTTTCCCTATTTTACCACACAAAGTTCTGCAGTTCAAATATGAATCTCTGACAAAACCGTATTGGGTTTGCAAATACTCATTTCATGACATGCTGTCTTTAGGTAATTAGATTGGTTTTACTTAGAGTCCTCATCCCTTTATAGTCACACTGATAAGCAAAGCTTTTGCAGCACATCTGCTTGCTAAAGCATGATACAGCTGGACTCCTCTTAATCAGATCCCCAAGGCTATATAATTACCCACTAACTCAATGAAGTCAAGGGCAGTGCTGGTACCACTGCACTTTTGCTTGCAAAGATTTTATGAAGTTCTAGAGACCAGTCTTCTGAGTCTGGGGCATGCTGGTTCTCAGCCAGTGCCAACAGCATCGTCCTGAGGGAGAGGCTTGTGCAGAAATCATAAGGCTGCTGTCCTTAGAAAAGCTGGCTTGTGAGGTGGGCCCTCGGCTGGCATCTGGGACCTTCGCTGGTAAGCAGTTTCCTACACTGGTATGAAACTTTCTCTGAACAATAAGGGTGGCTTATGTGCCTAACTGTTTGTGCAAATGATATGGATTACGTGGAACATCTGATTCCATCTGGAGTCTAGGATTTTGGTACATGCTAGGCAGAGGGTGCCTACGTGATCAGCCCTCAATAAAAACTTTGGGCACTGAATCTCTAATGAGTGTCCCTGGTAGGCAACACTTTGTAAGTGTGGTCACAACTCATTGCTGGAGGAATTAAGCATGTCCTGTGAGGCTCCACTGGGAGATGACTCCTGAAAGCTTGCTCTTGGGTCCCTCCGGACTTTGCCCCATGCACTTTTTCCTTCTGCTGATAATGCTTTGTATCCTTAGTTGTAAGTACAGCTATATGCTGAGTCTTGTGAGTCATTCCAGCCAATCACCTAACCTGGGTATGGCGTGGTCTTGGGAACCCTGACACAAGACCTTTCCATTCCCAGACCTTCTCAGCCTGATAAGAAGTTCTTCTCCAGTGCTCTACCTTTTTGGAAGATCTTTGAGGAAGAGATGGCTCAGGCTGGATATCCATCACCACAGATGGCGTCTTACAACCATAAGCTCGTTAGGTGTTCTAGTTAATGATGCCTCCAGGGCCTGATCATTCATCACGTGTGTTTGTTTTCGTGATCTAATGTAGGGAATGTTTCCCTGAGGAAAGAAAAACTGCTCTCTGCCTCTGGTCTTAGTTTGGTTGAGAGGACAAATACGAAAACATTTTGGTGAACAAAATTATTTGAGAAACATTTTATTTTTTAAAAAAAGCCCTCTATTATGTCCACTGTCACCTCTAGCTCCATCATAAACATTTGACTCTCTCTGTCACCACCATCACGTACACCTTCATCACATGCAGTCTCTTCCACAACTGTCCTCATCTCCACCATCACAACTGATAGCATTATCATTACCATAGCATATTAGTTCACCAGGGCTGCTGAAACAAGGGACCACAAGCTGGGTGGCTTAAAACATATGAAATTTCTTCTCTCACAGTTTTGGAGGCTGAAATCAAGACGTTGGCAGGCTTGGTTTCTTTTGGAGGCTCTGAGAGAGAAACTATTCCATGCTTTTCTCTTAGCTTCTAGTGGTTCCCGGAAATCCTTGGCATTCCTTGGCTTGCAGCTACATCAGTTTAATTTCTCCTCGGTCATCACATGGTCATCTTCCCTCTGTGTCCCTTCCACCTCTTTTATAAGGATCCCACTCAGATTGGGTTAGAACCCATCCCTACTCTTATATGACATAATGTTAACTCAAAGACCCTATTCCAAATGAGGTCACATTCACAGGTACAGGCAATAGGACTTTGACATATCTTTTTGGGGAACATAATTCAACTTGCATCATATACTCCACGGTTATTATCAACTCTATCTCCACCTATAAGCTCCACCATCATCAACAGGATGATGTTGTTGTTATTGTTGTTAGGTGCTGTCAAATCGGTTGGGACTCATAGTATGTACATGTATGTATAACAGAACGAAATACTGCCTAGCCTGCGCCATCCTCACAATCATTGTTATGGTTGAGCCCATGTTGCAGCCACTGTGTCAATCCATCTTATTGAGGGTCTTCGGGTCTTCTTTTTTTTTGCTGATCCTCTACTTTACTAAGCATGTTGTCCTTCTCCAGGGACTGAGCCCCCCTGATAACATGTCTAAAGTATGTGAGATGAAGTCTTGCCATCCTTGTTTCTAAGGAGCACTCTGGCTGTATTCTTCCAAGACAAATTTTTTCATTCTTTTGGCAGTCCATGGTATATTCAATATTCTTCACCAGCATCACAATTCAAAGGCGTAAATTCTTCTTTGGTCTTGCTTATTCATTGTCCAGCTTTCACATGCATAGGAGGCAATTGAAAACACCATGGCTTGGGTCAGACTTACCTTAGTCTTCAAGGTGACATCTTTGCTTTTTAACACTTCCTCTACCATCTCATTATTTTCCTTACCTCAATCACCTCACCATGAGGCTGAGTCCGCATCCATTCTGTAGCACAGTTCATGTTACATCGTTACTGCTCAATCAATCAATCATTATTTAATAATTGAATAACAACCACTACCTTTACTATCAAGGTCACCACCATTAAAAAAATAAATCCAGATAAATAATAACAGCTTTTTTTTTCCTCATAAAAATCAAGATGCTTAATGGTGACTTGAACTGGGCAAATTCTTCTACATAATAGTAGCAGCAGGCTGGTCTCCAGTAATTGATGGAGAGATGGAAAAGTAGTGAAGGAAACAGAAAGAAGAAATCAACAGCTCCTCTCGGAATAGAAATCAGGCCCAATAATCAGTGCAGTATCCGTATGCTTGTACATCAAAGGTCTTGGTCAGGAGTGATGAATATCACACAGTAGCTGGCAAAGAATTTGAATCAATCCTTCTTTTATTCCCCAACCCCTATTTGGTTTCCTGAGGACCTGTATTTGCAAAGGAAGCTTTAGCATTGTTGCTGTTAACACATATGTTAGCCAGCAGATTGGGAAGTGAAGACGTGGTGGACGTGGCTGTGGTGAAGGAGTACCTGACTCATGTACATTTTAATAGGCAAATAAGATGTCCTACCTCAAGCACCTCTCACCACCTGGACTTGGCCCCCTTTAGAATCTGTGACCTCTTTGTTGCTCTGAGATAGAGAGGAGCAGATCTGGTTTACAGAATCTCAGGAAATTTAATTATCTCCCAGTGTCCACTATGGGGGACATTGGTGGTTCATTGGTAGAATTCCTGCCTTCCATGTTGGAGACCTGGGTTTGATTCCCGGCCAATGCACCTCATGCACAGCCACCACTCATCTGTCAGTGGCTACTTGTGTGTTACTGTGATGCTGAACAGATTTCAGCAGAGCTTCCACACTAAGATGGACTAGGAAGAAAGACCTGTCGATCTGCTTCTGAAAATCAGCTAGTGAAAATCCTATGTATCACAATGGTCTAATCTGCAACTGATCATGTGGATGGCTCAGGACTGGGCAGCATTTTGTTCTATTGTGCATGGGGTCACCATGAGTCAGGAGTTGACTCAATGGCAGCTAACAACAACAGAGGCAAGGGACCTCTACCAGGACCTTGTATCCTACCTTTAAGAAAATGGAAATAGCTTCCCAGAAAGAGAAACTAAGACCCTTCATTTCATGGACAGTGAAGTGGGAGGAGCTTGGGCAAAGATTTGAAGACCTGGGTCAAGTCTTTTCCTGCCCTGAGTTTTGTTTTCATTGGCTTCATTGTTTTCTTAGTCAGCTTCTCACTGCCGGGCCTTTCTGAAATTACTAAAGCTCTCCAGGCTCTCAAAATAGCTTAAGTGTTTTGTTTTTTACTGCTTTTTTTCACAAAGAACTGGGATAACATTCTCTAGTGGCAGTACCTCGAGCATTTGAAGACAGTGGCAATGATTCTGCGAGGCATTCTTCATTCACAGGGGTCCCAGAACAATACATCTGGCTTAGCGCCCTCTCCTACCCCCGGGCATCTCCCGCATCTTGCCCTTCTGGGCATTCCCACATTGGCCCAGTGTATTTGGTGGTCTTTATCTCTCTTGTTTTGGTGTCTGACATACCTGTGTTTCTGAGGCCTGCTCAGCTGCTCCAAGTCCCTCATCACTATTTCCTAAGCAGGTCTTAGGGATTCCTTGCAAATAGGTAGCCTGAGTTCTTCACGAAAACCCCAGAATTCCCGGGTTAATCATGTATATTAGCATCCTCTCAGTTACCAGGATTCTGCCATTCCAACTCAGCCTGTAGCAAGATGGAGCCAACCACCCACACTCCCCCATCCAGAGAAATTCTCTGCTGGAGAGTGAGAGTAAGAGATGTTAGGATGGCTGTTAGAAGTGCTCTTCCCATATGGTTTTTGGAAACTGCACCTGAATTTTCACATTCCGCCATATTTGTACTCATTACCAGCCCAAAGGACTTGTATTAGGATTCATCCAGGGGAGAGCAAACAGGATGATTACAAGGCTGAAGGACTGATTTGTGAGGAAAGAGTAAAAGGGCAAATGATGCTGAGTTTGGGGAGCGGCGGCCGTGGCTTGGGGTGGTCACAGGAGAGTCGTCTATAAATGCAGCATGATGCCAACTCGGAGGGAGAGCGCGTCTCCTACAAAGTGGGATCAGTAGCTGCTGTGTGGCTGTGACTTCAGAGCAGGAAAGCTCTGCGGGACAATAAGACAAAGTTCCGGAAAGAGAGGACTTGGGTTATTATGAGGGTGATAATTTATTGGGTTTCGAACATCTGCCACAGACTCTATTTACCTTTTTTATATTATGATTTTTTATAATAATATATTTCATAATATATTATTATCTCTATATTTTTATATTATTATATTTTGTCCTCAAAATAACTGTAAAATCTGTTACTGTCTCCACTTTACAGTTGAAAAAATTGAGGCTCCAAGGATCTTGCCCTAGTTCATATACCTAAGATTTAACAGTCCTGGTTTCTAACTCTAAAACCTATGCTCTTTCTTTTCCTCCCTGCCCCCTCCCTCTTTCTTGATCTCCCTCCCCTCCATTCCCGTTTCTCTCTTTCTCTCTTTCTTTTCCTCCCCTTCACCATGCTGCACCATCTCTGGTGTTGGCTAGTCAAGAGAACATGATTTAGGAGTCCTTGAACACTCTTTTGGAGCCCTGGTGGTGCAATGGTTAAAGTGCTCAGCTGCTAACTGTAGTTAGAACCCACCAGCTGCTCCATGGGAGATAAGACCTAGCAATCTATTCCCATAAAGATTACAGCCTAGGGAACCCTATGGGGCAGTTCCACTCCGTCATGTAGGGTCATTATGAGTTGGAATCCACTCAGCGGCACACAGCAACAACTAGAGCACTGTTTAGGAGCCTTGGTGGTACAAAGGTGGTGCAAAGCACTTGGTTGCTAACTGAAAGGTCAGCAGTTTGAACCCACCCAGCCACTCTGTGGGAGAAAGACATGGCCATCTGCTCCTGTAAAGATTACAGCCTGGAAAACCCTATAGGGCAGTTTTACTCTGTCACATAGGGTTGCTGTGAGTCAAAGTCTACAGCACCTTACAAAAACAGAGCACTCTCTGGCTTTCAAGTGTCTAAGGGACTAAGATCCCAGTCTTGACAGAAAACTGTTCTTAGCACTGAGATCCCAAACCACCTCTCCTGCATCATCACCCCACATTCTCATGGGGACTTGTCCTTTTGAGTCCCTGTGTGGTTACCAAACTAAATTTTTCATCTGCCCCTAAACAGTGCTCACGAATCCCTTCCTGATTCTGGGCCTTTGCACATGCTATGTCTGCTACTGGGATGTCACAAACAGACTAAAAAATAGAGTCATTCAAACAAGGCAGTAATTTATTTTTGCTCATGAAATAGAGGCAAGTGGTCCAGAGCTGGTGGACCTCAGGCCTCTCCCATCTTCTTGCTCTACCGTTTTCCAGGCTGTTGTCTTGGTGCATGGTTGAAGCTGGCTCCTTCTTCATGCCCATGGCCTATGCTATGGGAAGGGGAAAGAGTGTCCAAGTCAAGGGGTCTTGTTTTTAAGGAGATGGCCAGGAAGTTGCTCTCATCACACGAGCTCACTTAGCATTGTCTCATGGCCACCCCTAATTGCATGGGAAATGTGACTGCCTCTAGATGGGCTGTCACATTTCCAGCTGAAACCTTGGAGGTTCTGTTACTAAAAGAAAGAAGAAGAGAATGGACTCTAGGGGATACTTGGGAGAATCTGCCCACTATGATTCTCTTCTTCCATCTTTTTCGTTTGCTACCCATCCTGCTGAGATGTCACTTTGATTAAATGAAGTTTTCTCTGACCATCTGATCATCCCCAGGAAGACCTGTCTGCTCCATCTGTGTACCTATATCACTCTGTTTCTACTCCTGATGTAAAAAAACAACAACAAACCCACCCATTGCTGTCGAGTTGATTCTGATCACGGCGGCCCCATAGTTACAGAGTAGAACTGCTCCATAGCATTTTCTGGGCTGTAATCTTTACGGAAAGGAGCTCAGGTGACACAATGGTTAAGTTCTCAGCTGCTGATTGGAAGGTTATTGGCTTAAAACCACTCATTGGCTCCACGGGAAAAAGACCTGGCAATCTGCTTCCTTAGAGATTACAGTCAAGAAAACACTATGAGATAGTTCTATTCTGTCACATGGGGTCACTATGAGTCGAAAGTTGACTCAACAGCACCTGAAAACAACAACAATCTTTAACAGAAACAGATCTACAGGTCTTTCTTCCCCAGTGCTGCCAGGTAGATTCGAACTACCAACCTTTAGGTTAGTAGTTGAGAACAAACTGTTCCAAAGTGCTTCAGAACTCACCTATTTACTGCCTCCCTCTCCCTCTACACTGTGACCATTTTGAGAGTAGAGACCTTGCCTTATTAATCTTTATGTTCGTATTCCTCTCGCAATCCCTGGCCGCTGTAGGTGGTCAATGGGTTTATATGAGACAGAATGAAAAATTTAAAGTCAGCTTAGGAACAACATTAAACAGAGGACTGCCGCAGGATTTCAAGAGATGATGAAATGTTAGTTCAAACTGACTTTTGATAATAATAGTAACTCGTATTCATATAATGCTTGAATGGTTACTAGGCAATGTTACCCACATAATATTTCATTTTGATTCTGACCTTACCACAAACAGTGAGGCTGAATATTGCTACCTACAGCTGAAGAAACTTAGGGTTGGAGAGTTTGAGGTTTGTGCAAGCCTCACAGCCAGGAAGTGGTGGGGCCTGGACCGGAAACCAGAATTTCTCATTCAAAGCCCAATGTCCCTTGTCACTGAGGGCCGCTCTCTTACTGGGTACATCGATACACCAACACCCAGAGAGTTCAAGTGACCTTTGTAGTTCTTAGTTGCTGTTGAGTTGATTCTGACTCATGGTGGCCCCGTGTGTTACAGTGTAGAACTGCTCCCTAGGGTTGTGGTATTCTTAATGGGAGCAGATTGCCAGGCCTTTTCTTCCACAGTATTCCTGGGTGGATTTGAACCGACATCCTTTAGTTAGCAGTTGAGCACAAAATGTATATGCCACTCCAGGACCTTGAAGCGACCTAGGCAACGCTGAAAGGAAGGCTATCAGGGAAGTTGTTCTCGTTCATTTGAGGCAATATTCATAGATGTGGACTCTAATTAAAGAGACTTGGGTTCAAGACCACATTTTGCCATTAATTTGAGGTCCTTAACCCTTTTATCTGAGCCTAAATTTCCTTTTCCATAAAATCAGGATAAAGATGTTCTCAAGTTGTTGTGAGGATTAATGAGACGTGAGGAAAGTACTGTGGCAAACAGGAAGTACCCTAAGTCTTAGCTAAAAATCACACTGTTATTATTTTTGGAGGGCAGGTATTCAATTTTGGATCCCCTCAAAACAGTAATGATTAACATTTATTGAGTGCCAATTATGTGCTGGGAAGTTTTTATGCACTATTATAACAAGCTTAACCTCTGGTATACTTGGAAGATTACTGTTGTTAGGTGCCATCGAGTCAATTTTGACTCAGAGTGACACCATGTGACAGAGTAGATCTTCCCCATAGGGTTTTCTAGGCTGTAATCTTTATAGGACAGATTGCCAGGCCTTTCTCCCATGGAGCGGCTGGGTGAGTTTGAATCACCAACCTTTCAATTAGCAGCTGAACACTTAAACATTGTGCCACCAGGGCTCCTTTATTTAGAAGCTAAGTTGTGATTGTTGCAACACCCACATTTCTTGCTAAAGACATTGATCTTTGGTTGTTCCTTGAGCAAGAAGGACTGTACTCTGAGCATGTTCCCTTTTTTCACTGACTATAGTGGAGATGATGATAGCCAGGCATGCTAGTCAGATTCTCTTTCTCAGGAATTTACACTAGAAACTCCAGAAAGAACCAGCAGTTGTTCATGGGAAGAAAGGGCAGATGTGATACCCAGGCAAACAGACAGCAAACATAGCTGAGACACACTACAGTGTCCCTGGAGTGAGAAGCCGTGAGCTCTTGCTGGGGATGGGACCACAACCACCTGGGACCCTGGAAGGAATGGTGCTTCCTTGGATTCTGAATGGCCTTCCCATTTGGGTCTCAGAGGCTATGGGACTTTGGTTACTGTTGGCTTCCTATGAGAAAGCTACTACCCTCACCCCAACTTTCCTAACCTGAGGGCATCTCAGTTCTTTTTAATTAAGAGACAAACACAAGTAGCCATGATTGTTTTTGCAGATAAGGAAACTGAGATCCACAGGAGTCAATAACTGTCCTAAGGTCATAAAGCCAGCAAGTGGTGGAGCTGGGACTCCATCCAAGGTTTGCCAGCAGCTCTGGCCATTCTCTTCTAATTGCTCTATAAAACCAATGCTTGGTGAGTATCCCTGGCTGGCATATTGTCTCTGTTTTTATGTTTGGTGAATTCTTAAAATGATAGATCTCATTTTTACATTGTTCAGGACGGATATAAAATTGTATATGTGTGGGATAAAACTTTTATGTAAGAGAAGGACAAGAATACGTCCTGTGTGTTTTGGGGTTGGACTTGACCTTTCAAATATAGAAGCTGAAAAAGGAACTATCAATTTTATTACAACAGAGTCTTTGTTTGGTGAAGCTTCCAGAACTCATGGAACATTAAGGTGCTTTGACAGGGCTGTTGGGACTTGAATTCTGTACAAATGATGAATAAGTAGATTGTTCACATGGAATCCCTTTGACTTGTCAGGGAAGTAAGTGGTCAATTTTTAGACATTTCAATTCTTGGAGAAATTGCTTAATAATTTACATGAGAAGAATTTTCATGTACAACCAAAATAAAAATGAAGTAAAATTAAAGTTTAGTCAGAGAGCACTAATATCAGTAAAAGTGTAGCATTGCTGGGAGGGCGGGGGATGGGGGTGGGGATGTCCTCTCACACAGGCTGAGGATGGTGGGGTTAAGAGAGAAGGTTTGGAATAAGACTTCCTAGGACTGAGTCCCAGCTTTGCCACTTAGGTGCATGATGTATGGAAAATTATTTAATTTCTCTCAGCCTCTCACAAATAAAATGGGAATAATAATAGTAACTATCTTGTACGTGTTGGAAATAAAGTGCTTAGCCCAGTGCTTAGTACTGAGTACTACTCTGCATAGATCTTTACTGAAAGTGTTTTATCTGTGGTATTTCTATTATTTCTTCATAAATGCAATTCTCCGAAAATAATACCAAACAAGCCTCGGTGGAAATATCTCAGGGACTGTGCCTCTCTGACACCCTCTTACCATGTCTGTGCTCTTCATCCCTTCTCTTTCCTTCCCTTGCTTCTACTTTCTACTGGTTCAAATTTCCCGGGCCTCATGCATGTATTATCAATGAGAATAGTCAGGACCACAACCAGCGGCAGTTCTGAACTGCTCTTTTGATTTTGTCTCTATTCCATGGTTAATTCCTCAAGTAGCTTAAGGCTCCCATGATCTGGAAATAAGAACCTATGACTGCCTCTGAGAACTGAACTGTGAAATCAATATTTAATTAATGAGAGAAAACATATGCAAAGCTATTTTACAGCAACAGAATGCTATCAGGACAAAAGAGCTCACCTCTAACCTAAATGAAAGCATTGATATAACATTAAAGAGACAATATGTCTCAGAAACATAGCTGGTCAGCCACACAAAACATAGCAAAGGACCATCAAGGAAGAAGTTGTAGGCATTGTCCATCCCAACCCTGATCGGTGGAGAGGGATCTTGGTTCCAGGATTCTTTCTGCTTTGTTCTGTGAGCAGATTTAAGTGTATCCTTATTGTGAAAATGGAGCCCTGGAGGCACAGTGGTTAAGCGCTTGGCTGCTAATCGAAAGGTTGGTGTTTGGAACCCACCAGCCACTTCATAAGAGAAAGACGTGGCAGTCTGCTTTTGTAAAGAATACAGCATTGGAAACCCTACGGGGCAGAGAACCCTATGCTCTGTTCTATAAGGTTGCTGTGAGTCAGAATCAACTTGATGGTCTCTTCTGACACCATTAAACATTCATTCATATAAAAAAGTCCCCTTGATATGATTCCTTGTTCCCCAGGCAGTGTCATTTGACTTTGCATGTAGCTTGCATGGTAAGAGGGAACATTTACTTCCAGGCCTTCGTTCGTAGGTTTGTGTATTCTAGCTTTAGTGACCCAATAATGCATCTCACTGGTTCAATGCAGGTACATATCCTGAAGAAGTGTCCAAACCTCAGGAAGTGTTGCTTCTCAAATGATGCCTTAGCTGAACATCCAATAGGTTGAGTTTTTCAGAGGCCAGAAAAGTGAATGGAATGGAAAATAATAGGCACCACCTTTTCTGGATCTTTCAAGTCTTTGAAGGGTGGTGCAACCTTTGTGATTCCTCCAGGATTGTGATATTGCTTCTGATTCACACTCTTGGCAGGGAAGTAAGGGAAGTGTCAGGATCTTCCACTTGAACATTTATACCATTATCAACATCATTACATAGATAAAGGGATTGTTATGAGGGTTCTGCCATCTGCTAATTATCTCTATCCTAATCATACATTTGGGAATCAGGGAAATAACTACATGGTGGGTCTGGGGATTCATTTGGCCAAAACTTCATTTTCACTTGGCCTCTACACCTCTACTCTACTTTATGGACCATGTTGGCATTTGGGCCTGGTATCAGTGTCTGGACAGATATTTTGTCTAAAAGTTAATGGATATTCTTCTCCCCAAGGCACAGCTAAACTTACAAATGGCCATAGGTTGCCCTACGGAGACGATTGGGGGAATATTTACTTAACACACTTGTGGTAGAGTTGTAGAGCTTTGCTTTAGGGAACTCAGCTTCCCCTTCCATTGATGGCTCTGTGCCTGTGAACTAATTTAGATCTAGAAATTGGTGGAGGAGCTGCAATTTTCCATTTCTTGAGCTATTATTAACCTTTGGCTCACCATCTCATTATTTTTCCGATTTTATAAATTGATAACATGGTAGTCAGCACTCTGTCTATCTACCTTGTAGGAACACCATGATTCTTACAGGTCAAGGCACCCTGAAGACCACTCCAGCCTTCCTGCCCGTTACATTAATTATATCCATTTGGACTCCAACCATTAGATGCTGCCACTTGGCCTCTGCCACTCTGAGCTCCCATCATCCCCACTGACGTTAGGGAACCCATTTCCAGGGCAGCAGACCCCCAGCTTACTGTGGCTTCCAAATTTCTCACTAGTGCATTTCTTGCCTCCTATGAAGTCTTTAAAGTGTTCAAAAGCAAAGATGTCACTTTGAGGACTAAGGTGCACCTGACCCAAACCGTGGTATTTTCAATCGCTTCATACGCATGTGAAAGCTGGGCAATGAATAAGAAAGACTGAAGAAGAATTAATGCATTTGAATTATAGTGTTGACAAAGAATATTGAATATACCATGAACTTCCAAAGAACGAACAAGTCTATCTTGGAAGAAATACAGCCAGAGTGCTCTTTGGAAGTGAGGATGGCGAGACATCATTTCACCTACTTAGGACATATTATCAGGAAGGACCAGTCCCAGGAGAAGGACCTCATGCTTTGTAAAGTAGAGGGTCAGCAAAAAAGAGGAAGATCCTTGACAAGATGGACTGACACAGTGGCTGCAACGATGGGCTCAAACATAGCAACAATCGTGTAGATGGCTCAGGACCGGGCAATGTTTCGTTCTATTGTACACAGGGTCGCTATGAGCCAGAACTGATTTGACAGCACCTAACAACAAGAATGTGAAAGCTGTGTACTCTGGATTCTCATAGGGAACAAAGTCAGTTGTGGGCTGGCAGACTTTATATAATAAATTTATTCTAGCATTTATACCTTCCTGATTCTTCTCATCTTATCTTCAATTTTGTGTCAGGGTTGTCTCGTTTCTCCATACCATTTACTAGAAGCCACCATCAAGTCCAGGCTTTAAGACTCTATCCCATAAAACTGTTATAACTAACTTCCAAACATTAAACATTTTGAGAAATGGATGAAGGCAGCTACACCAACAATTTTTCTATCTTTTATTTCCCCCACCACTCCAGTCCTAACAGGCACATATAAGCCCTCTATTTCCCAGAATCTTATAGATATATGTAAGTTCCTGCAATTCTTTTCATGTGTAGGAAATTTTTTTCCAAGAAAAACACAAAAAACCAGAACTCATGGCTGTCAAGTTGATTCCAACTCAGAGTGACTCTGTAGGACAGGGTAGAACTGCCCCCATAGGATTTCCAAGGAGCAGCTGGTGGATTCAAACTGCTGACCTTTTGGTTAGCAGCTGTAGCTCTTAACCACCGCCCTACCCAGAGCAGGGCTTATGCTTGTCATTGACCTTGGGGTAAGGAGAATCTCAGCAAAGGTGACAGCATGGTTTGGGCATGCTGGTGTCTTCCTTGGGGCGGGGACGGGGGAAGAGGTTTAGGTGAGGGAACGTTAAGAGAAGCAAAAAGCTTCCCTCTGGTATATTTGACAAATTCTAAGTTTTTCCTGATAGAAGACAAGCTTCATTTAGGTTATCGAAAGACTCTATCCTCAAATATGTCAAAAGGTAAAGGATGACAGTTTAAAACAATAAAATTTATCTTTAATGACAGTTTCATGCCTTCCATGATAGAAGTGTAGCATTTGTTTTGATTAGAAAACCTTTTGCTGTCAGTCGATTACGACCCATAGCAGTCTTACAGGACAGAGGAGAACTGCCTCATAGGGTTCCCAAGGAGTGCCTGCAGATTCAAACTGCTGATCTTTTGGTCAGCAACCGAGCTCTTAACCACGGAGCAACCTGGCTCCTGTTTGGATTAGAGGCAACTTAATTCAAACCTTTCTTTAAATTACAGAAATTGTCATTGTTCTGGATTATTCCATGTCATTGATACAGTTTTGGGTTGCCATTTTTCCAAAGAGATCTTTTCCCTCTTATTCCCATCCAAGAGTGGATCAGGGTTTTGTGGGTCTTAAAATTTGTACAATAATGGAATTAATAAAAAAAAGAAAAGAAAGAAATCAAACCCATTGCTGCTGAGTCAATTCTGACTCATAACGACCCTATAGGACAGAGTAGAACGGCCTCATAGGGTTTCCAAGGCTGTAATCTTTACAAAAACAGACTGTCACATCTTTCTCCCGTGGAGCAGCTGGTGGGTTCCAACTGCCAACCTTTCAGTTATTACTCTAGAAGAAGAAGAAAACTAAATTACAGATACAATATTAGGTATAAAGTCTTGGAATGGGCCTGTCAAGTGAGAGTCCCTAAAACTGAAACTTCATCAGCTTCAGGGTTAACCTACCTCCACTACCATCATTACAGAAGAGCATACCTCTCAGGTTCCCGGGGGAGTACCGAAATCCATGTAACTTGCATTTTGTGCAAGTGGCTGATAGTGCATTTAAATATGGAACAACTCCATGACCATAGTTTGAGTAAGTGTCTTGTTGAACTGTGTAACATTCCAATCCTGCTACTATAATACAATTGCCAAAAAAGCTTAGCTACTTTTCAGTTGAAAGGGGTTTGTAATACAACTGACAAGTAATTTGGAGATAGTTTCCTGGACTCCAGTGTAACTCACTTCCATACTTGAAGTTGGATTGTTCAATGGAAACCTATTTGTCCTAGAGTCTCCTGACTCATGCAAGTTAATATTCTTCCTCAAGGATTGGAATTCTTTATTTTAGGTTCAGCCAAGATTGCTCTAAAACTTTTATCACAGTTTTCTATTGCTTGGGCAACTTATAATGTTTTTGAGTACAAAAATAGTCCAAATCTTTGCTTTCTTGTGACTTTATTAATAGTGTTGTGTAGGACTTCAGTATCATAACAAATATTTATTAAGTTCTTCCTTTTTCAGCATCTCAGCGGCCACCAGACGATCTGGCCTGTTCAGTGAAACTCTTGATGGCTTGGACTCATTGGGGCTGAGGCACTGGCCATTTCTCCCACGGCTTGCAAGGCTTCAAGCTGCGAGACAACTAGACAAAGGCAAATTCCTTAGATTTCTTTCTCTTCTTGTCCCAAACCACTCACATGTCCCGTGTCTCTCTTAAAGTTGAGAACCATTTCCTCAGTAAGACAAGAGGTTACTGAGGATGTTGAGTAGCTTCTCCAGACTGTTCCTGCCCATGTGTAACCCTCAGCCACGTCACAATTTCCAGTTTCATCCATGGCAGTCCACAATGGGACTGGAGCCAGGCTCAGCTCCCTCATCTTGATTGCTTCTGCCATGTCCACGCTGCTGTAGGCACAGACACTTCTACTGTGGGGCTTGATTCCCTGGTTTGTCCTTGATCTTATTTGGTCCAGTTTCACCACTCGCTTACCAGGATGTATTATAGAAAGTTTTCAGACAACAGCCAAGACTCACATTCTTTCCTCAAATGGTCATCAAATGACCTGTTGAGTAAAATGTGGAAGGGTGGTGATTGTCTTATCACATCACCAGGAATTAAGCAACCATGTGTACACGTTTACGGGCAGCGACAACCATGTCCTGACTACTGTCTGACTTTCAGAGATAGTAAGATTGCTGAGTTCACACAAGCAAGTGATGGGCCAAGGACTCACACCCAGGTTTTCTAATTTCAATCCACATTCGATTTTCATTATCAGAAAACATCTCTTGCTGTTTGGAAGATCTTTGGATGTGAACAGTAGGTGCTGTGGATGTCTAAGAAGGTAAGAGATTTGTCTGGCAGGATTGGGAAGACTTTCCTAGCAGGCTGAATGGGATCACACTTAACGGACACCTAGAAGGCAAAGAAAAGAGTTTTGTCCTTTGGCTGTTTTCCAGTTAAGTTAAAGTCCAGGGATTCCTGACCTGTTATAATTTCATGCCTTTTTCCCTGAAACTCCAGCAGCTGACGATGCTCCTGTTACTGCTCATAACTTTGCAAATCTCAATTTGGCAAAGGCAAATATAACCGTGTTCTGATGATGGTGGAATTAGCGTGGGAGGTGGGAAATTACTTCTTCGTTATTGTGATGACAGTCCTGAGAGGGAGCCAGAAACTATATTACTTCATAGACTTTGAACTGCATGCAATCTTAGATGTCTTAATATATCTCTAATATTTTGATTCAAATGACATTTTCATTTGGAATCAGATGATTTTGTGTCAAGCTGGTAAAGGAGGAAGGCAAACGAGTAATCTGCAAAGTACTGCTTAACCATGACACTCAGTGGGGAATCACATAGGAAAGGCACCATGTCTTCAAAGATTCAGTCCAGTCTCACCACTCACTAACTGGAAGAGGCCACTAGCAAGGCCCTCAACCCCTTCACACTTTCATCTCCTACACTGTGAATCTGACTGTTGTTTGTGTTTTGGGTACACCAGTAAACAAAAAAAAAAAAGAAAAAGTTGGCATTATGTCAATTCTGACTTATGGCAACCTTATGTGTGTTAGAGTAAAACTGTACTTCATAAGATTTTTGTGGTTACCTTTTGGAAGCAGATCACCAGGCCTTTCTTTCAAAGTGCCTCTGGGTTAGTTTGAACTGCCAACCTTCGGTTAGTAGTCATTTGCACCACCAAGGGTTCTTGGTATGCTAGTACTCTCAGCTACTTTTCGGTGAAGAAACATAGGTGTGTTTGTTGGCATGCTACTGTTACTTCAGTATTTAAAGGAAATATAATCTAATATTTGAATAATTTATGTCTTGAGACATACACCAACAGTTATATTCCACTTGAAAATTTTAGAGCAAACACATGTGTCTTTGTTTAGGAAGCATTCTGGCCACCTTACTCCCCATTTTAAGCCCTTTGTTGTTTGAAATCCCTTTCTTTGGTTCTTAGTGATATTGAGAATGTTTTAAATGTTTTTCCGTAATTTGTGTTTCCCCTGGAGCCAGTGCAGCTCCATCTACTAGTAGATATCTTTGATGGAGGAGTTGTCAGTGTGACGAGTGGTGTACTGTTAAGGGAAAAGTACATAGGAAGGTGGCATAGGGAGTTAGGGGAGGAAAGTGAAGGGAAGGAGGAAGTGGGTTTCCAACAGGCTCCATACCCAGCTATTTCTCTGGAACCTGGCCACGTCCTTTCCCTGGGGCTAGATTCACTCTGTTCCCACTATTTATTTCCCTTTAGGGCTAGATCCCATTTCTCCCTTACCAAGAAAAGAAAAAACCCTCGTTGCCGTCAAGTCAATTCTGACTCATAGCTACCCTATAAGACAGAGTAGAACTGCCCCATAGGATTTCCAAGGAGTGCCTGGTGGATTGAAACTGCCAACCTTTTGGTTAGCAGCAGTAGCTCTTAACTACTACACCACCAGGGTTTCCACTCCTCCTTTAGGATGATTTATTGTAACTAGTACCTACTTCCACACTCACCCTACCTGGAGATCCTTAAGCCCAAAGCACAGAGCATCCTCCCCTGGAGCATGGTCTTCCCCCAGTCTCTGAGGACACAGCTCAGCAGATGTCGGCAGCCACCTCTCACTTTGTAATAGAATACTGGGAAAGACATTAAACAGCTTCAAACATCCCCTAATAATTGGAACGTGGAATGTACGAAGTATAAATCTAGGAAAATTGGAAATTGTCAAAAATGAAATGGAACGCATAAACGTCAATATCCTAGGCATTAATGAGCTGAAATAGACTGGTATTGGCCATTTTGAATTGTACAATCATATGGTTTCCATGCCAGGAATGACAAATTGAAGAGGAATGGCATCACGTTCATTGTCAAAAAGAACACTTCAAGTTTTATTCTGAGTACAATGCTGTCAGGGATAGGATAATATCCATACACTTACAAGGAAGATCAGTTAATACAACTATTATTCAAATTTATATACCAACCAGTAAGGCCAAAGGTGAAGAAATTGAAGATTTTTACAAACTTCTGCAGTCTGACGTTGATCAAACGTGCAATCAAGATACATTGATAATTACTGGTGATTGCAATGGGAAAGTTGGAAACAAAGAAGACGGAACAGTAGTTGGAAAATATGACCTTGGTGATAGAAACGATGCCAGAGATCTCATGACAGAATTTTGCAAGTCCAACGAGTTCTTCATTATAAATACTATTTTCAACAACGTAATTGGCCACTATACATGTGGCCCTCACCAGATGGAATACATAGGAATCAAATCAACTACATCTGTGGAAAGAGACCATGGAAAAGCTCAATATCATCAGTCAGAACAAGGCCAGGGGCTGACTGTGGAATAGATCATCAACTGCTTGTATGTAATTTGAGGTTGAAGTTGAAGAAAATTAGAACAAGTCCACCAGAGCCAAAGTACGACCTTGAGTATATCCCACCTGAACTTAGAGATCATCTCAGGAATAGATTTGACTCACTGAAGACTACTGACTGAAGACCAGACGTGTTGTGGAATGACATCAAGGATACCATACATGGAGAAAGCAAGAGGTCACTAAAAAGACAGGAAAGAAAGAAAAGACCAAAATGAATGTCAGAAAAGACTCTGAAACTTGCTTTTGAATGTAGAGTAGCTAAAGGAAAAGGAAGAAATGATGAAATAAAAGAGCTGAACAGAAGATTTCAAAGGGTGGCTTGAGAAGACAAAGTAAAGTATTATAATGAAATGTGCAAAGACCTGGAGTTAGAAAACCAAAAAGGAAGAACACATTTGGCATTTCTCAAGTTGAAAGAATTGAAGAAAAAATTCAAGCCTTGAGTTGTAATATTGAAGGAATCTATGGGGAAAATATTAAACGACTGAGGAAGCATCAGAAGAAGATGGAAGGAATACATAGAGTCACTGTACCAAAAAGAATTGGTCCACCTTCAACCATTTCAAGAGGTAGCAGATCATCAAGAACTGATAGTACTGAAGGAAGAAGGCCAAGCTGCGCTAAAGGCATTGGTGAAAAACAAGGCTCCAGGAACTGACAGAATACCAATTGAGATGTTTCAACAAACAGATGTAGCACTAGAGGTGCTCATTCTTCTATGCCAAGAAATTTGGAAGACAGCTACCTGGCCAAACAATGGGAAGAGATCCATATTTGTACCTATTCCAAAGAAAGGTGATCCAACCGAATTCGGAAATTATCAAACAATATAATTAATATCACAAGCAAGTAAAGTTTTGCTGAAGATCATTCAAAAGTGGTTGCAGCAGTGCATCAAAAGGAAAATTCCAGAAATTCAAGCTGGATTCAGAGGAGGACATGAAACAAGGGATATATAATTGGTAATGTCAGATAGATCCTGATTGAAAGCAGAGAATACCAGAAAGATGTTTACCTGTCTTTTAGTGACTATGAAAAGGCATTTGACTATGTGGATCGTAACAAATTATGGATAACATTGCAAAGAATGAGAATTCCAGAACACTTAATTGTGCTCATGAGGAACCTGTACTTAGACCAAGAGGCAGTCGTTTGAACAGAACAAAGGGATACTGTGTGGTTGGAAGTCAGGAAAGGTGTGCATCAGTGTTGTATCCTTTCACCATACTTATTCAATGTGTGTGCTGAGAAAGTAATCCAAGAAGCTGGACTATATGAAGAAGAACAAGGCACCAGGATTGGAGGAAGACTCATTAACAACCTGCGATATGCAGATGGTACAACTTTGCTTGCTAGAAGTGAAGTGGACTTGAAGCATTTATTGATGAAGATCAAAGACTACAGCCTTCAATATGGATTCTACCTCAACATAAAGAAAACAAAAATCCTCACAACTGGATCAATAAGCAACATCGCGCTAAATAGAGAAAATATTGAAGTTGTCAAGGATTTCATTTTACTTGGATCCACAATCAACGTCCATGGAAGCAGCAGTCAAGAAATCAAACAATGCATTGCATTGGGCAAATCTGCTGCAAAAGATCTCTTTAATGTGTTTAAAAGCAAAGATGTCACCTTGAAGACTAAGATGTGCCTGACCCAAGTCATGGTGTTTTCAATCGCCTCATATACATGTGACAGCTGGACAATTAATAAGGAAAATCAAAGAAGAATTGATGCCTTTGAATTATGGTGTTGGCGAAGAATATTGGATACACCACAGACTGCCAGAAAAACGAACAAATCTGTCTTGGAAGAAGTACAACCAGAGTGCTCCTTAGAAGCAAGGATGGCGAGACCATGCCTCACATACTTTGGACATGTTATCAGGAGGGATCAGTCCCTGGAGAAGGACATCATGCTTGGTAAAGTAGAGGGTCAGCAAAAAAGAGGAAGACCCTCAATGAGATGGATTGATCCAGGGGCTGCAACAATGGGCGCAAACATAACAATGATTGTGAGGATGGTGCAGGACCGGGTAGTGTTTTGTTCTGTTGTACATAGGGTCGCTATGAGTTGGAACCAACTAGGTGGCACCTAAAAACAACAACATGCCTTTTACACGTGATCTAAGTTAATCTTTACAACTCCTGTCTGTATGTTTTCTTAGGATCCTCCTTTCACAGATGTGGCAATTGAAACACAAAGAGATTAAACAGCTTATGTAGGGGTACTGTAGCTGGCAAGGGTGACACTAGGACTTGAACTCAGACCTGCGCCCTCCCAAAGTATCTGCTCTCTTTGTTCTACTATGGGGAGTAGGTTTACCTTCACCAAATGACAAATGAGCAGGGTGGGCAGAACCCTTCTCCTTCTGTTCAATGGTCCTACTTCTACTGAATGAAGTAGGAACTTCTCCCAACATTTCTGCCCTTTCCAAAAAAGTGCCGGGGTGGGCGTTTCTATCCTTCTCAATACTCCTTACAAACTATAGAACTCCTTACCAAGGGTAAAACCTTGAGGAAAAAGTCAGGTCTGGAAAATGCTTGTTTCAACTGGGAAAGAGTTGAACACACAGGTATTTTCTGAGGAGAAGGAATCTAGATTTGATGGACAGACTTATACTCAAGGGTCTTGGGTAGATGCAAATGAATAATGATATGAAGTCCCTTATTCATTTTGCATGCAGAAGCAGCACCAGGTGAGTTGCTAAGAACCTGAAATTCTGGAGTAAATAAATCAAGAGTTTGCTCTTTGGTTAAACCGGGGCCTGATATCAATGTGGAGGCAGTTGTCATTCAGTGGTTGAATTCTCGACTTCCATGTGGGAGACCCAGGTTCCATTCGTGATGAACACACCTCATGCACAGCTGCCACCCGTCTGTCAGTGGTGGTTTCTGTGTTGCTAGGATGTGTAACCGGTTTCCGTGGAGCTTCCAGACTAAGGTGGACTAGGAAGACAGGTCTGGTAATCTACTTGCAAAAATCAGCCACTGAAAATCCCGAGCAGTATTTCATCCCTTGGTCAGTAGGATCACCATAAACTGGGGGCTGACTCCATGGCAGCTAACAACAACATTATGAATGTACAAGTGAGAAAGCAACATTAATCTTGACAGATGCCTGCCCTTTCCCACGTAACTGTCCGTCTCTGTCTCTTAAATACTCTATCCACAAAATGTTGTCATTGTTGTTAGGCACCATCTAGCAGGTTCTGACTCCTAGTGACCCCATGTACAACAGAACTTAACATTGTCCAGTCCTGCGCCATCCTCACAATTGTTGCTATGCTTGAGCCCACTGTTGCAGCCACTGTGTCAATCCATCTTGTCGAGGGTCTTCCTCTTTTTTGCTGACTCTCTACCTTACCAAGCATGATGTCCTTCTCCAGGGATTGGTCCCTCCTGATAACGTGTCCAAAGTACATGAGACAAAGTCTTGCCATCCTCGCTTCTAAGGAGCATTCTGGCTGTACTTCTTCCAAGACAGATTTGTTTGTTTTTCTGGAAGTCCATGGTATCTTCAGTATTCTTCACCAACACCATAATTCAAAGGCGTCAATTCTTCTTTGGTCTTCCTTATTTATTCATTGTTCAGCTTTCACATGCATATGAGGCGATTGAAAATACCATGGCTTCGGTCAGCCACACCTTAGTTCTCAAAGTGACATCCACAGAATAGACACAATTATTCTTATCTTTATAAATTACACCAGTCTTTGGCAAAGACACATTTGGAATATATGTGGGAAAGATTCTTATATCCTTAGGAAGGAAGGCAGCTTGTAACTCCAAGGTAGTTACGCTAATTTATTTTATTCAGAAAATAAAAATGGTTTAGAAAGGCCACAAAGGCATTTTATTGCTCTAAGCTGTTAGAAGGTTTCAGCTGAATGGACGCATCCAAGATTTTCTTCAAACGAGCAGGATTAAACTTTTATTTTTGTCGGTCTGGATGGTTTATTCGTCCTGCACATTTCTTAAAACCTGATCGTTATTCATTTGAAACTCTCAAAACTTACGCTGAAAATGTTTTAGTAGTGAGGTAGACTAGATTGACATTTTGCTAAAGATTAGATGAGACTGGTTTATAAAGCATGCAAAAAACTGGGGTAGTGACTGATTTGATTGATATTTGACACCCATGTCAGGAAGGTTACGGGTTTGCCATCTTTGATAAATAGCCTCTTCTTAGAAAATAAGGAAATAGTAAAAGGAAGACTTGCTTCTCCTAAACATATATAAGCATAAATTTAGGTATGTTACTATTTTTCATATTCAATGTGGCTTCAGACAAAGAACACGGAGGCTGAATTGGCTAGCCCGGGACTGGGTGCCAGTGCTTCCATGGACAAGTTTATGAGCTTGTCTGTGCTGTTTTACTCTTCAACTTCAGGTTCTGCATTTGTGAAGTGGAGGTATTAATACCAACTCCATTTGGTTTTCTCAGAGTGTGGCAGACATACGTAGATGCCTTCTTAATACTCATTTCTCCTTCTTTTTGGATAATAAATTTGCTTTGTTGGGGCAGCAATATGCCCAGCTAAGTGCTCAAAGCTTTCTCAGCCTCCTGTGTACTAAACCAAACCAAACCAAACCAAACCAAATCAAACCAAACCAAACCCACTGTCCTCAAGTCCATTCCGACTCATAGCAACCCTATAGGACAGAGTAGAACTGCCTCATGGGGTTTTCAAGGCTGTAAATCTTCACACAAGCAGACTACCACACCTTTCTCCCAAGAAGCAGCTAATGGGTTCGAATCGCTGACCTTGCAGTTAGCAGCTAGGCACTTTAACTACTGAGCCACCAGGGCTCCTTTCCTGTATACAAGGGGTGAAAAATGAGGCACAGGTGGAGTTCTACTTTGGGATTCTGGGGTGGCTTTTGATTTCCTGAAAAAGAGAGGACAGAAATGACTGCACACCTTTCCACACATCTTTCTGCTTTGAATGTGGAAGTGTTGCCTGGAACTGTAGTTCCCATCTTGCAAGCACGGAAACAAGTTAAGGATGGCAGAGCAGAAAGACGGCATGTTCCTGGGTCTGTGATGGCATAAGAGTAGAACTGAAGCCAGAAACTGACGACCTCTGAAATGGGAGAAAAAATAAACCCTGTTTGTATAAGCCACTCTTAGTTGAGTTTTTGATTATATGCATCTGAATGTATTCCATCCTTCTAAAGAGAGTAGACAACATAACAGTCGTAGTGTGTATATCACAATGCTTGGCACTCTGGAAATTCACGAAGTGCTTGTCCTGCCTCCTTGGGTTATCCAGTGAGGGTTTTGAGTAAGGTAGGGATTAAATAATATTCTTTTTTTAAAAATTAATTTAACAAATATCAAACATTAATGATGTGTTGGATGAATCTGGAGGGCATTATGTTGAGTGAAATAAGTCAATCACAAAAGGACAAATATTGTATGAAGCCACTACTGTAAAAACACATGAAAAGGTTTACATATAAAAATAAACAATCTTTGATGGTTACGAGGGAGGGGAGGGGTGGGGATGGAAAAACGCTAAATAGACAATAGATAAGTGGTAACTTTGGTGAAGGGTAAGACAGTACACAATACTGGGGAAGCCAGTACAACTTGCCCAAGATAAGGTCGTGGAAGCTCCATAGACACATCCAAACTCCCTGAGAGACTGAATTGTTGGGCTGAGGGCTGTGGGTACCATGGTCTCAGAGAACATCTAGCTCAACTGGCGTAACATTGTTTATAAAGAAAATGTTCTACATTCTACTTTGGTGAGTAGTGTCTGGGGTCTTAAAAGCCTGTGAGTGGCCATCTAAGATACTCTACTGGTCTCACTCCTTCAGGAGCAAGGGAGAATGAAGAAAAACAAAGACACAAGGGAAAGATTAGTCCAAAGGACTAGTGGACTACAACTACCATGGCCTCCACCAGACCGAGTCCAGTAGAACTAGACGGTGCCTGGCTACCACCACTGACAGCTCTGACAGGGATCACAATAGAGGGTCCTGGGCAGAGCTGGAGAAAAAGGTAGAACAAAAGTCTAACTCACAAAAAAAGATCAGACTTACTGGCCTGACAGAGACTGGAGAAACCCTGAGAGTAAGGCCCCCAGACATCCTTTTAGCTCAGTAATGAAGTCACTCCTGAGGTTCACCCTTTAGCTAAAGATTAAACAGGCCCATAAAACAAAGCGAGACTAAAAGGGCACATCAGCCCAGGGACAAGGACTAGAAGGCAGGAGGGGACAGGAAAGCTGGGAAAGCTGGTAATAGGGAACCCAAGGTCAAGAAGGGAGAGTGCTGATGTGTCATGGGGTTGTTAACCAATGTCATAAAACAATATGTGTACTAACTGTTTAATGAGAAACTAGTTTGTTCTGTAAACCTTCATCTAAAGTATAATTTAAAAGAAAAGGAAAAAAAAAAAGCATTAATGATGTGCTATTCAGTTTGCAAAATACTGGAAATCCAAAAATAAGTAAGACTGAACCTTTGCCATTGAGCAGCTCAGGATCTCAATGGATAGACTCCAATTCAGGGTAATAAGAACTGTCATGAAAAATGCATATGCTGCTTTAGCGCATTGAGTAGAAAACTGAGTGCCAATAAATGCAAAACACACCCAAAAGGGAAGGTCTGCCATCCCAGGGAGAGAGTGGCAATGTCCAGCTTGTGGCCATGAGCAAGTCCACCTAGAGGTTGCTATAGTTGCCTATATCGTGACATCAAGCAGCACAAACATTTGAACCTAGGATCATGGAATATAACAATAACAATAATAATAGCTAACATTTATGGATCATATCCTTGATGCCTGGCACTCAAAAAGTATTATTTCGTTTAATACAACTCTGAGCTATGAACTATTATTACTTTACATTTTATAGATAAAGAAACAGACTCAGGTTAAATAACTTGCCCAAAGTCACGTGGGTGGTATAAAAGATGGAGCCCAGATGATGACCCTAGAGTTCTGATTGTATATGGTATCACTGAAGTCCGCCCATTAGATGCTTTGGCAGCATCTATGGCATTGCTCCCTAAGGTTGCCAAGATGTACATACGATATAGTTTGTGGTATTATGACCCTCTTGGTGAGGGGCTATTTATGATCTGGCATCTGCAGCCACTATCTGTGAAAGGCATAGTAAGTGGAGGCCAATAACATTTTTATTTCAATTTTTTTCTGTTTTGTCCTATTTGGTTTTATGTTTCAAAGATACTGATCACCTTGGGGATAGCTGGAATCCTGTTGGTGCTAGGGTTGGGAGTAAATTGAGAGAAGTCCAAGAAGGCTTCGGGGTTTTGTTGTGGTGGTGATTTTGGGGACAGTTTGAATCACAGAAGACTTCATGAAGTGGCATTTGAACGCCACCTAATCGGGTTAGTTTATGTTAATATTGCCTTGGGCTAGTCATCAAATGTAGCATAGTATGATGGTTAATGTAATGTGTCAGCTTGGCTAGGCTATAATTCTCAGTGGTTTCTCAGACACTATGCGTCACCTCCCATTTTGTGATCTGATTTGAGTAGCCAATCAGTTGGAAGAGGAGTTTCCTTGGGCGTGTGGCATGCATCAGTGATAATCTTCTTGGTTTCTGGAATGTAAGCCAGCAGGGGCCTCTAGCCTGTCACCTGACCTGCAGATTTTGGATTTGCCAACCCCTGAGATCTCCTGAGTGAAGAGAAGCCTCCAGCCTGCTACCTGACCCATGGATTTGGGACTTGCCAGCTTCCATAATTGAGTGAGCCATTTCCTTGAAATAAATCTCTCTCTAAATATTTAAATACCGTATTTTTATGCAGATAATGCACACCTTCTACATTCGTTTGCTGGCTGCATCCTCCTTGCTGGAGTTTTTTTTTTTTTTTTTTACAGCAACATGTGGAAGAGGGTTGGCATGTTGGCGCTTGTGAGGGTGTTTTGCGAGGGGAGGACGAGGCCAGCAAACAAATGCAGAGAAGCCAGACTAAGACAAATGATGATTTAAGGTTTGTGAAAAGCTATTTTTAGAATCATGGATTCATGTGGGATAAGCTGATTGAGTCTGAAGCATGAATCATACTTAGTAAAAGTGAGGGATTATGAAAGGGGAGCCTCTGATGTGATATTCTTTGACTTCCATCAAATATTTGCAGTGCTCTCTTATATGATGTTATTTGTACAGTGTGTTTTAACCCCATGTGCACGCATAGCCCTTTACATCCCAAGAAAACCAAACCAAACCCATTGCCGTCGAGTCAGTTCCAACTCATAGCGACATTTTATAGGACAGAGTAAAACTGCCCTGTAGGGTTTCCAAGGAGCGGTTGGTGAATTTGAGTTGCCAATCTTTTTGGTTTGCAGCCGTAGCTCTTAACCACTGTGCCACCAGAGGAGCTAGCTAATGTATTATGCATCCTCCCGAAGGGAGAACCTTTGAGTATTTGGTTAAGGAGCGTGGGCTTTGTGGAAGCTGAGTATTCAATGAATGCATTGTTTATCTTCAGATCTCCAGTGCCAAGTATAGTTTCTGCCACTTTATAGGCCCCGATTAAGTATTTGGTGTTTGAAAGATTGAATCTTTTATTGTTAAATTCAGACTCACCTTGTTTCTCATGACTAGTGAACGTTCTAGTTCCTGAACTGTATCTTTCTAATTTTCTTTTTTTCCTAGAACCTTATTATGGTATTGTTGTTATTTACCATTGAATTGGTTCTGACTCATGGAAATCTCATGGACAACAGACCAAAACGCTTCTCAGTCCTGCATCATCTCCACCATCCTTGCTATGCTCCAGTCCATTACTGTGGTCACTGTCTATTTTGGGTGCCTTCGAACCTAGGGGGCTCATCTTCCAGCAATATATCAGACAATATTCTATTGTGATTCATGAGGTTTTCCTTAGCTAATTTTCAGAAGTAGATCACCAGACACTTCTTCCTGGTTCAGCTTAGTCTGGAAGCTCCAGAAACCTTCAACCATGGGTGAACTAATGGTATTTGAAATACTGGTGGCATAGCTTCCAGCATCACAGCAACATGCAAACCACCACCGTACTGGACAAGCTGACAGATGGTTGGTGGAGGACCTCATTATAGCAGATTAAAATTTTTAAAAGGCCTCTTGGGTTTTCCAACATAGTCTCAGGTCAAACATGTCCAATGCCTTGGCTGCGTGGCACACCAGGAAGGGGCTCCTTCTGATCTGTAGTGAATCCATCGGTTGTTAGGCCTCCCAATTTACTTCCCCCTGAAGTTTTCTTTCACTTCTCCAGGAACCTTCTGGAGCAGACAGGGCTTATTTTTAGCTCAGACCTATCTTGTCAAGTTCACTGCCATCTCCAACTCACAGGCTGGCAGACATGGGGCAGCTAGTGAAGCCTGATGCCCTGTGAGCAGCTATTCTAGGATGTTTGTGCTTGACATTCTCGAGGGTTTCCTGGCTGACTCACTCCCCAACTGACCCCACTTTGTACTGGGCCAGGGAGGCTTAGCAGCTTGTTTTGAAGCCGCTACTCAAAGAGCAGCATCCCAACATCTTGCAGCCAACCATGCGGACTGGCCCAGAAAGCAATTGTAGGCTGTTGAATTAAACCACAGCCACTTAAGGAAATGAGATCCTGGGGGATTTTGACAGTGGGACCTGGGGATATTCTTTCTTTCTCCCTTTATTTTTTATTCTGATGTTTGAATCAACTGACTGAGTTTAAATGCTGGCTGAGCTATTCCTAACTATTTATGTGATCTTGAGCAAGTTGCTTTACTACTCTAAGCCCTAGCACCTCCCACCCCCTGTCAGATGGGAATACTAAAATCCACATAGTAGGGTTTTGTTTAAGGGACCTGATGCAGAGCCTGGCACCTTTCTTGATGACCATGTCATTCTTGCTTCTCATTAAACTCCCAGTATTTAGCATGGGCTTTAACACCTGGCAGGTGCTCATTAAATGCCAAGAGAATAAATTAATAAAAGAAATAATGAATGAATGCTGACTCATAGCGTTTGCCCTTTCTCTTCCGTCCCACTTTAATCCTTTATATGGGCTAGATGGTCCACATAAATGCTTACTAAAGACTTTAGACAAAGCTCTGTCTCTGAAAATCTCCAGGGTCTTCCTTGATACCACCCCCACCCCCACCCCAAACCAACAAAAATTCTGGTAACTGGCCCTGTCTGCTTTCTCCACTGACATGCAGCCTGGCCTAATGCTCTCTGACCTATTTCCCATAGGCTTACTGCTCTGAGGACCTGCCTTGCACATACTACTCTGGCTTGTTCTGATGCCCTCCTAAGACCTGGTTCTGGTGGACTTTCTTTCGCACTCCCCTGTATTGAAAGACATTTCCGTTGCCATCCTGGAATAACCCCAGGGATTCACACTCTCTCCCCTTCGGGTGGGGAGGTAGTACTTCCCCTGGGCCACACACCTTGTGACCTTCAGTTCAGGATCCTCTACTGGGTACCAAACCCCTCTAGAATGAGGCTCGCCTTCTTGCTTTTCTTGCTCTGAATTCCTGCACAATGAACATTTTCTTTCAGACACTGAGCTCTAGTCACTCCATAAACACACATTGCTGGGCACAGAGTAAAATCCATCTAAGTGTTTGTTGTAATAGTATTATTATTATCAGTCATATCAACCCTCTTTGAAACACACTTTCTTTATGTTCTTCCAGATTACATTTTGCCTCACAGCCCACCCCCACTCATTAACAAAAACAAGCTACAACAATAATGACAACACAGCAACAATGACAACAACAACACAACAATTACGAGAATGCTGATAGCCGGCTTGTGCTGGGCATCAACAGGGTGCCGGACCCAGGGTAAAGGGTTTCCATGCACTGACTTCTTTGATTCTCATAGGGCCCCAATAAGTCAGGTACTCTTATCCCTCCATTGAACAGAACAGGAAACAGAAATTTGGAGAGGTTAATAAAGGCCACACATTTATAAGGTGCAGAACCTGGATATGAACCCACAAAGACTGACTCCAGAGCCTGAAAGCCTAATCTTTTAGGACTCAGATTTTTCATCTCTGAGTTGAGATAACTATACCTTCCTCTTAAACTTAAAGAGAAAATTAAATGAGATAATAACTCTAAAGCCCTTGGTAGAATATCTGGCACATAGTAGCATTCAATAGTTGTTGGTGAAGATATTGGTGATATGGTGATGATGAAGATGATGGTGATATGGTGATGATGAAGATGATGCTGATGGTGATGATGAAGATGATGGTGATATGATGATGATGATGATAGTGACATGGTGATGATGAAGATGATGATGATACGGTGATGATGAAGATGATGGTGATGGTGATGATGAAGATGATGGTGATATGGTGATGGTGAAGATGATGGTGATGATGAGGAGGAGGAGGATGAGTATGATAAACTGCCATCTGAAGTCCACACTCATTCTTTGGATTGTTCACCAGCCTCTCAACTTAAAAGGCCTGTGATACTTATTATGCTGTTTCTTAATTTTCTCTGCGTCTATGTTTTGTCTCCCGGGAAGGACTATAAACTCCTTCACAGCAAAGAACACAGTCCAGGTCTTAAATTCCGCTCCCCTTGGGCCTCAGTTTTCCTCTCTGTAACACGAAGGTTGAGTTCTCCCAAAGCCCATCCAAATATGATGTTTTCTGATTCCATGAATGTCACTTGTTCTGGCCTCCTCACAGCCATAATGCTCCATCCACATTGCACACAGTAATCACTCAATAAATATGTACTGAGTTATTAGTCTCTGGAGCTGAAATCTCAGGTACGGGGAAGGTTCTTTGATTTCCACTTCAGTGAAGGAGGAGGAAAACACGTGACTGAATTTCAAGGTGCATTACAGTTGCATGTCTAGAGATCTTGGCTGAGGGAATTGGAAACTGGGGTATTTATGGAAATAGGGTGAGCTTTGAAAAATCAGGAAATTGCTTCCCCAGGGGGTACCCAGCTCTCACTTTGCTTGTTTTTAGTCAGTTCTGCAAATGCGTCTGCCTTTGGGTTTTATCTGTCTTGTTGGCTGGCTTTTGCTGAGAGGGATGAGAGAGGGAAAGTGAGTTAAATTTAGCGAGCTGGCACAAGGCTCCAAGCAGGGACTGCAGGCAGCTCCTACTTACCTAGGCTCCCTTGGGGACAGGAATAAAATTTTCCTGAAAACAGAGGATAAGGAAAGAAGGAGAAGTGATGTGTTATGGCAAATGTGCCAGCTTCTTCTTTTCACTCCTTTTGTTAATTGAGGCCTGCAGATAGCTGTAGTCAATGACCATTCAGTAAGCATTTATTGCACACCAGCTGTAAAGCAATGGACAAATCTGCTGTAAAGGCCTCTTTAAAGTTTTAAAAAGCAAAGATGTCACTTTGATGTCTAAGGTGCACCTGACCCAAGCCATGGTCTTTTCAATCGCCTCATATGCTTGCAAAAGCTGGACAATGAAAAAGGAAGACAGAAGAAGAAGGACGCATTTGAATTGTGGTGTTGGCGAAGAATGTTGAATATACTGTGGACTGCAAAAAGAAGAAATAAATCAGTCGTAGAAGAAATACAACCAGAATGCTCCTTAGAAGCGAGGATGGTGAGACTTCAGCTCGCTTACTTTGGACATGTCGTCAGGAAAGACCAGTCGCTAGAAAAGGGCACCATGGTTGGTAAAGCAGAGGGTCAGTGAAAATGAGGGAAACCCTCCATGAGGTGGATTGACACAACAGCCTCAACAATGGGCTCAAAGATACCAAAGATCATGAAGATGGGGCAGGACCGGGAAATGTTTTGTTTTGTACTCAAGGTCACCATGAGTTGGAGCTAACTTGACAACATCTAACAGCAACAACAACTACAAAAGCAAGCCCGCATTCCCCCTTAGGCCCTGGGATGCAGAAATAAACAGAAATAAACATGCTTTCATGAATCACCATGTGGTGGGGCAGACAGACAGCTAAGCCAAAGGTCAAAATGAGCTGTGATGGATCGTATGATGGAGTTCATGCAAAGAGTGTTGGCCTCACCCAACACAACCAGCTCTCCTAGGCACAGGGATGAAGACAGGAGGGTCTCACCAGGGAAGGAACATCTGAGTTGGTTCTTGAAGGATCAGTGGGGGTTTTTTGGGGCTGGAAGTGGTGTGCCAAGCATCACCAGCAGAGGGAACAGCATCTGCAAAATCGCAGAGATGGGAAAGGCCACAGCAACTTAACTGAAGTTAGTCAACTATCTGGGGAAATCAGCCTTCTTCCCCTTTGGGAGGATGCTGTGTTATTGAAATAAAGAATTTTCTTGCACTCCTGTGTTTGTTCATTTGCTTCTCTTCATCTTTTTCTCTCTCTCCCTGTTATAGTTATATCTCAATATCGTCAGGCAAAAACTGGCTGCAACTCCCCAGTTGCTTGAGCTTCAAATGCCGATGATCTAGGTTCCTCCTTCTCTGTCCTTTTTCTTTTCCTAGATTGTTCTCCTTTTTTCTTTTCCTTCTGGCTGACTGTCATCATTCCTGGTTCCAGCTGTGTAAAGTTAGGGAATGTGGCTGCCTTGTCCATGCTTATATCCTGCACCTAGCATATGTCACAGGTGGCCCTTAGTAAGTGTTCCTGGAATGAATGAATATACCCTATACATTCAGAAACCATGGAAGGTCAGAAAGGGAACTATCTTTTGCTAAGTAGGGTCACTGGAAAACCTCCAATCCAGTCATTTAGGCAGCCACTCTGTTGGTCTTGTCCTTTAAGGAAACAAGCCTATTGAAAGTTAAATGAATCTTAAGCCCAAACAGCTTCCTTCAATTTTCCTTTGTGTCAGATAAGCTATATAATTGTTGATAACAATGAGCATCCAAATATTTAGTTAAAGAGCAGTTTGAAGTCTCTGATTTATATTCATGAGTTATTAAATAGCTACCTAGTGCCTGTATGCCTTTTTCCCTTGGCATAATGACTAATTGAAGTTTTAGTGCAGATTTAAAAGATATTTTTCCAATTTTGCCTGGAATGTTGTCTTCTTCTGCCCAGAAGTAATGATTTCTTGTGGAGCATTGCGAGGGGAATGCAAGGGTAGAGATTCTGGGCTTCTGACCATGCCTGTTTGGGATGCAGCTACATGATCCAAGGCACGTTTCCTAAAAGATGTGCTGCAACTGGGTTATAAAGAACCGAGTAGCTGAGTCCTCAGCCCTTGAGGCAGCTGGGGAGGGCGTAGGGCAGCTGGAGTCCCTAATCCACTTGACTCTGGGTAAGTCACTTCATTCTGTACTCTAGTGGCCTACAGATATTATCATTTTTAGCTGAATCATGGCATGAATAAAGCTGAGAAACATGACTAAGGGACTCATCTGCTTTCTCATCAGAAGGAAGCTAGATCATGGACAGGTGGTGACCTTTTTGGTACTCTGTGAGAACACTTGCGATGCCTTGGCGTGTGGGAGGGTACATGAATGCACAGTCACATATATGCACATACACATACTTGCCACTCTAAGCTCCTAATGTGGCCTTCTGAGGAATCGGTCATTGAAATCAGGTTGTCAGTTCAAAGAGTTATCATATAAGTAACTCAGCAAAAGGTAAAGAGCAGAACAGCAATGTATTGTCCTCCTGAGCCCTTTGTGGCAAAGACTAGCTAGATGCTCACAAATCTCTCTTCTCTCTCTTCCTGAGCATACAACTGGACTACATTTCTGAGTTTTATTTGCAGTTAAGGAGGGATGGGGCTGAGTTATACAATGGAATGAAAGAAAGTGATATACGCCTCTTCCAAGGCTGGCCATAAAACTCAGGCTTTCATGTTCTTTCTGCCATTTTCAGGGCATCCTGACACCTTGGACGATGATGGAGCTGGTATAAACCAGATGTTCTCTTCTAAGCCCCATCCCTACCTCACTGGGTTGTGATATTAGCAATAAATAAACTTTTTTTTGTGTGTGTTAAGACTATGAGTTTGTGTGATGTTAATGCAACTGCTTTTGGGATAATCTTGGCTCCCGATACCCTCACCTACTAGTGAAGTTAACCAATGTTTCAAGTGGCAATAGCCTATCCCAGCCTTTCCCTGATGTGTGACGTTTGGCCAACAGTTGGTGTCGGCACTTCTTCCTTCGTTACTAGTGATTTCAGGTGTGATTTTATCACATACTTGGACTTATCATTGCATACATAGCCAGAGGTTATTTTGAAGGGCAATGGGAAATAGAAAGCTGACCTAAACAAAATCCTGGAATTATTGGTCTCATTGGTCTCTAGATTCCTAATTTACACTACCATGAGAACTGACCTACCAGGCTTTGGGGCTACAACTGGGGAACTAGTTGCTGGACCCGTCACTGCTTATGCAAATAATCCAGTTATTTATTGCAACGAAGTTTTTGTTATTGTAATATTTTCTTTCTAGTTAAAATTAATATATTTTTTTCTTGCTTGGGTGACAGGTTCTATTGCTTTCTGAATAGACATAAGATGAAAAGAGAATGCCCATAACCTGGAGGGGAGGAAAGAGAAGAAATGTTTGTACTTTAGAGAGACTTACCTCTTGGGGACCACAAGAAGACCTGCATCCTGTGAAGCTGAATCACCTGAGAGGGGCTACATCTTCTTCTGGAAATTCACAGGCAAAAGCCCTAGATTTGCCCTGGAAAGATGGTCTCCAGCAAGGACCTATCCTTGCTGCCATCCACAGAGTTTCACCTTCCCTTTGGGGCTCATTTCTTTATGCTGGCCTTTATGGGGAGAGGTTGCTCTCCTTTAATGCTCAAGTAGAGACAACTATCTTCTTCTTAGCTGAGATAGGTGGCAATGTTCCAAAGAGGTTTCCAAATTCTGAGTAGGGAAGTCATGGAGAATATAAAACTGAAAATACACCAAGTAACAGGTTGCAGTGCTCTGTTATTGCCCACCTGCTCTCCTGAGGGATTACCATATAGGGAATTTCACAGATTCTCTGCCTCTATGATAGAGATGCATCGCCCTATACATAGATCCATTATCACACCCACTGTCAGGGGGCTACCTCATAGACATGCTGTCTTCTCCTTGGTCAAGACCAAAGAATATGGAATTTTCTTCACCAATTAATTGGAATTATGTCTTTCACTGTCCCTTTTGGCCTAAGAGATACACCTACTTCCCTGTTACAGGAATGACTTGCCATGTCAGGTAAAACCCTGCCCTATGTATAGGAAATGTGGTAAACTTTCTTCTTAGTCTAAGAATATTGTGAAATTATTTTTGGGAAATAGGTATAAAAGGGGACAGAGTGACAAGTAAGTCTCTGTCTCATGCCTGATCCCTAGACTTCAATTTTTCCTTTCCAGAGTCAACAAATACTAACATTTCCTTGCATTTATCATTTATTTAATAAATATTGTTTGAGTGCCTATGTGTCAGGCACTGGTCTAGGAAGGTTCTATTGTATTTACTTTCAAAATCTCCAAAATCTGACCACTTTTCACTACGTGTTCCAAGCCTCTATAGTCCCTCTGCTCGATTGTTGTGGTAGCCTCCTATCTGGGCTCCCTGCCTCTGCTCGGTGTTAGTTGTTAACATGGCCTCCACCAGGGATCAAAGATGATTTTTCTTTGATATCTTTTGAAGAAGAGTCAATCTCTGAATTTCAGATCAATGCAGGGGGTACTTAGGAAGATGTTGTGGCAAAGTTGCTTGTACCTGTTGATGATAAGACTGGGCATATGGCAAAGTCGGTTTTTAAATTAATTTGTTAAATTTTTGTGTTAACCAAACTAGTTGCTGTGGAGTTGATTCTGGCTCATGGCAGCGACCTCATATGTGTTAGAGTAGAATTGCATTCCATAGGGTTTTCAATGGCTGATTTTTCGAAAGTAGATTGCCAGGCCTTTCTACCTAGGTGTCTTTGGGTGGACTCAAACCTCCAACCTTTTGGTTAGCAGCAGAGTGGTGCTAATTGTTTATACTACCCAGAGACTCTTCTATGAACATAAGTACATCTTTTATCCTGGAAAGTGTATAATCATTAAAGCATACCTCTACTAATTTTTCTGAACTCATATTCTCATTTGAGGTTTTTTTTTTCTTTTATCTTCATTTTGGAAATGAAAGAGCTCCCGTAAATCTCCTGTGTTAGTCAAAAGTAGGTACATGCAAACAGAACCGTTTCTATTATCCTTTTTTTTAAAAAATAAGATAAAGGAGCAAATATTTGTGCTATCAGATGTTCATTTAAGAAATCAAAGATGGCTTAGAAGTAAAAGGCATCTGAAAAGTTTTATTATTCTGAGTTTGAGGTCTGACTTTGAAAAAGGTAAAATGAACCAGAGTTGTCAGAGGACAAGATATGCTCATGGTAAGAAATAGTTATAGCCAGGGACAGTAACCCCGCCCTGTCAGGAATTGTAAATTTGAAAAGAGGCTTTGATTCTGTAGGAGGGTGCTGTGGGGTTGGGAGAGAGACACATGGCAGCCAGACCTACAAAAAGAACCTTTGCTGTGGTGAAACAATGTGCAATTGTTTGATACAGATGATCTGGTAAGCAAGGTTAGCATGGTGCTTACCTTGCCTATTGGATAATCAGCCTCTGGCTACAGTCATACTTTTTAAATGACAGCAATAAGTGACAGTGATTATTAGGAACTTTGACTTTTATCAATAATAAAAAACAATGTCTGTGTAGCTTCTTCCGTATACAATCATGGGGTGGCCTTGGCCTTGTCTGTGTCTTGTTTTGACTTGTGAGACCTATTTAGGGTCTTTTGGGAACATCACAACCTGGTTTTCAGCAAGGCTGTTTTTCTTAGTACATTAGACACATCTTGTTGCTATTTATTGTTTTCATTTGCCTTTATTCCTTTTTATATCTTTAGTGAATCCAAGAAGGCCGCAATTACTTATTATTTCATTTGATTGCAAAGTAAAAATTTGTTTTGGAAAACATGCAAGTCAATTATTACACTTATAAATGTAATCCATATACATTATAGAAAATATGGAAAAGCCTCATAGTTTGATCTTGAATAGACAAGCTATGTTCCTTGGTATCCTTTCTGTCTTTTTTACTCTATGGACATTGACATTTGTTTGCATAGTTTGTATCGTCCTATATATACATTTTGTATTCTAAATTTTTCTTGTTGTTGTACTTCAGGTGAAGGCTTACAGAACAAATAGTTTCTCATGAAACAGTAGCACACATAGTGTTCTATGACATTGGTTAACAACCCCACAACATGTCAACCCTCTAATTTCTCAACCTTTTTTTTTGGTGAAAATACACATAGCCAAAGATACACCATTTCAGAAATTTCTACATGCACAGTTCAGTGACATTGACTACGCTCTTCCAATTGTGCTG